>NW_004524725.1:5213370-5217050 GCF_000260255.1 Octodon degus | reverse complement strand
ATCTTCACTTTGGGCATTATTGTAAAAATCAGTTTAAACAATTGATTTTAATTTTATCCATTTTATCTTGTCAAAAATGGCTTATTCTTACCATTCTCTATACTTGTCTCAACTTATTTTTTGGCATGCATACTGATAAATATTGATATTTTCCTATTCTATCTACTTTTCTCTTACCTGGTTATGGGAAATTCTCTGACTAATCAAAGATGAAGAAGAAAAGGATGAAGGTAACCAGTAAAGGAAGAAGAAAATGGAGCAGGAGGAGGTAGAAGAAGAAGAAGGACAAGGAGAAGAAAAATAATAAGATGAAATATATATTGTAACAATGTAACATTTTAGGTGCCCTGCCCTTTAGCTGAGTTCTTTAAGTGGCTGCTTCAACAAAGCAGTCAGGCTCAGGTTGCTGTGGTTCGATCCCCACAACTCAAGTCAGCCAAACCTGCCCTGGAGGCATTCGGAGCAAAAAAAAATTCCTTATTCCAATGTAACATTTTGACTACTGATATTACTTATATTTATAGAAAACTATTAGCCATATAAATTATTTTAACTTCATTAAAGGATAATTAATCTCAAAATCAAAATCATGAAATTTATAAGCAGCAAGGCAAGTTCCAACCCATTCATTCTCATTTAGTATCTACTTTTTTAACCACACATCTATTAAACATTCATCAATCCTATCAACGTGCTCAAATTCCTAATAATAGCTTAGAGTATTCTTTAAATTCATTATCCTGAGATGTGAGGACAGGGAGATAGTACCTCTATCAATGCTATACTTGTTTTTAAACCATTGAACTGTTTTTGGACTTCACTAGATTTAGGCAGGTAAAAAGGCATCAGATTTATAGGAATTTTCTTGCAAATTTTGTTGTTATTTTAATTTAAAAAACATATTTAGTCACTTTTCTGTCATTTCTGGAAAAAATGTCCAACATGGAAAATTAAGGAAGGAAAGGTTTATTTAGCCAAGAGAGAAGACAGCCTGGCTGATGTTTCAGCTGGCAGCAGACCTTGGAATCATCCGCCTGGCCTTGGTTTTAGGTGCAGGCAGAATGCAAGAGTTAACAGGTTAAGAAGGCTTCCACTTGGATTTCAGAAGAAGGCCTGGGAGGCCAGACAGTGTGCCCCTGAGAGGTCACTGCATGAAGCAGAGTGTGAGTGAGGAGGTTCCAGTCTGCACTGGGCTGGCTCCAAGAAAGAGCAGCATGTGGCAGAGAGTGGCAGTTCTTGGCTACAGCAAAGAGTAAAAATTAAAAGGAGTAGCTGCTGCAGTTGCCACCAAGCCTCACTCCCCTCCTTACACTTGTATGTAGATTATCTACCCCAGGGTGGGTATAGCATGCACACCTATAATCCTAGCATTGGATTAAAATTAATCTCACACTCTATAATACATCCCATGATTGCATGAGGCTTTGATGGGACAACTAGACACAAGACAGCATTCTGTGCCTGGCCACCCAAAGATTTGTACACATCCATTTATGCAAGAGATATTTTAGTCCAACTCAAATATTTCCCAAAGTCCTAACAGTTTCAGCATTGCGGAACAGTCCAATTCCCAGGTCTTCTCCAAGATCTCTTAGCTATGAGCACCTGTATGAATTAAAAGTTAAACTTCAGCATTCATAAGCACAAGATGAGCATCACCATTACAAAAGGTAAAACATCACAATACAAAACACTGGGACCAAAGCAAGTCCAATATCCTGCAGGGCAAACATTATCTCCTGCAGTTCCCTTTGGAATATCTGAAGTGATCGGTGGCCAATTGTGAGCTCCATGACGTTCCGTGTCTAGTGCTCGTCTGATTGCTGTAGACCCATGGCTTCTCTCTCAAGCCTGCTTTGCTCCCTCCTTGAAGATTTTCTTAGATGATCCAAGTTACTGGATTTTCCAAAATTCTGAGGTTTCCACTGCATGTTAGACTTCTACTCACTCTCTGCTTCAGGCTGTTCCCTCTCATTCATGCAGTGCCCTCTCAGGGGCACACTGTCTGGCCTCCCAGGCCTTCTTCTGAAATCTAAGTGGAAGTCTTCTTAACCTCTGAACTCTTACATTCTGCCTGCACCTAAAATCAAGGCCATGCCGATGGTGCCAAGGCCTGCTGCCAGCGGAAGCATTAGCCAGGCTTTCTTCTCCCTTGGCTGTAGGGGTTGATTGCCTGGATTGCTGAGCGCTCTGAACCGCTGGCATTCCGGAACCTACTGTGGCTGCTACTATCATTCTGGAGCATGGCACTCTGTAATTTTCTTCTCAAACCAAAGACCCTTACCCTTGCAGTTCTAAGGCTGCAAAGGGTGGAGGCCTGCTGCCTTCTATTATGTCCTAAGTCTATCTTTTCCATTCTCTTGCTCCTCCTCTGCAATAGACATCCTCATAGCTCCATCTTTGCAGCCAAAAACTTTATTGAAACTTCCTTTCTTGCCAAACTCACAGTTTATATCATCCTACTGGGTTACTAGCTTTGATTCCTTTTTTTTTTATGTATTTAGTACAGGGTCTACAGGATCTCACGACACAGATCAAACTAATAGTGATCCTTCCTGTTTTTCAGCCTCCCATGTACTAGAATTACAGGTGCTCACCACCATGCCCAGTCTCATTCGCTGTCTCAGCCCACCAACAGGTTGGGGTCAGCACGGCAGGCTAGGAATCAAAGCCAAGCTCCTGTGTCCACCTAAGCAGGTGCTTTAATTTGTCAAGCTATCTGGCCCACCCTGCTTTTGATTCTTAACATTAATCTGACTAAAAGCCTCCCACAATAGCCGTGCCATTGTTTCGACATTTGACTGCCTTGAAATTTCTTTTACAAGATTAATCAGTCTACCACATTTAACCTCGGTCTCAGACAGAATCTCTGGACACGAGCAAAATTCAGATCAACTTTCTGCAAAGCCATACCACACATTATCTGGCATCCAATAACTAATGCAATCCTTCTTCCAAACAGAAACCTCACCAACCTTGTCTTTACAGGCAAGATTTCTATTATCATCCTGGTCTTCTTAGCTCTGACCAGAAACTTCCATACAGAACAGCTGAATGTGTTCCAGCACTTCTCTTGTAGGCGATACCTCTGAACCCTTTCAATCTCTTCCCATATGCCATTCCCCAAGTGTTGTAATACACATGGTCTGGTTTAGGCACAGCAATGTCATCACTCTTGGTACCATTTTTTTTTTTCAGCTACTTTTTCCTCATTGCTTGGACAAAATAATCAGCATGCAAAATTAAAGAAGGAAAGGTTTATTTATCTCACAGTTTGTGGAGCAGTACTTGGCAATTTCATGAGAATTTCAGGCAATACTCACCTGGTTCCTAGTCACAGTGGCCCTTGGAAAACGCTGGCAGTTCATGGCCACAGCAGAGAGCACAAAGCAAAGAGCGGAGTAGCAGCTGAAGCTGCCTGCAAGCGTCTCTGTCTGCCTTGCACTTGTACGCAGGTTGTCTGCTCCAGGGTGGGTGCAGCACTCACATCCCTAATCCCAGCATTGGATCAAGAATTGATCACACACTCTCTAAGCCACCGCATGACTGCATGAGACTTTTGTGGGACAACAAGACTCACATCACAGCAACTCTCAATTCTGTGCTCTTTGACCTGACTCTAAAAAAAGAAAAAAAATTATTGAACTTAAGCCTAATTATAGTATCTCAGATGAAAGTTA
>NW_004524725.1:5200379-5212920 GCF_000260255.1 Octodon degus | reverse complement strand
GATGAGCATCACCATTACAAAAGGTAAAACATCACAATACAAAACACTGGGACCAAAGCAAGTCCAATATCCTGCAGGGCAAACATTATCTCCTGTAGTTCCCTTTGGAATATCTGAAGCGATCGGTGGCCAATTGTGAGCTCCATGAGGATAAGAAAATACTAAAATACTCATCTCTATATCTATCTTGGATTATACATTTAAGTCCAACTTTGAACTCTGCAATAAATAAGGATCTCATCTTAGTATCACTGCCATTCCTAACTTCTGATACACATTCAATAAAGGTTACTAACCAAGGAATATAGGAAGAGTTGATGTAGTTTTTAGTCTCCTTCCAAAGCTATCATGTCTTCATTTTCTCCTTTATTTAGCATATTTTTTCTCTACTGCTTCATATTGTATGTCCCTCTTTTCAATTTTTATGAATCATTTCTCACCTTACACATGCTGGGAGGTTTGAGGATGGAAACTCTCATGCTTTACTCTTTGTGGTGTATCTCTCTCCAACCGTGCATCTGTCTCCTACATTAGAACTCATAATTTTTGGTCAAGAATAAATAAGTGAGCTAATAATTACAGACCAAAATTAACAAGGAGAATTCAGCTGCCAGTAAAAAGATCAGATCTTCTCCACAGGAATCACAAGTTTAATATATGCCTTTGCATTGCAAAATGTTCTTTGTATACAATTCTTTGCTCTTGACAAATTTATATGCCTTCTTAATAGCAGTTTTCTATACCTCCATCTGTTTCTCAGTCTCATCAACATATTGATAATGAACATCCTTCTATCTTGTAACTTGTATAAATCCTTTTAATCTGACACGACATATGACTCTTACAATGAAATTCTTATGTTCATTTTTATCAAAGTATTCTTATTGCTCTCTTTCTTGACATAATGTTAGGCACATTAGAGAAGACTACAGGAAAGTAATTTTTTCATCAACCACTCATGACTGTAGTACATAACATAGGTAAAAAATGTATAAAATAATATCAAAAGCTTAACAAATAAACTAAAGTACTTTAAGATATTTATTTTCAGTGTAAAGAGACAAATATAGACTGGGACAGGGAAAGCAAGTGTAATTTCATGGAAGTGGTGTTGAGAAAATTACGTACTATTTTACTCATATTCAAGAAGCCTGCTTTTGTACCTAACTGTATACAACCCTTCCATAATGAGTTTTTCATTCTATCTATCTATCTATCTATCTATCTATCTATCTATCTATCTATCTCCCTGTAGAGTACTCTGACAACAATCACATGCTTGCAGACATTTTTATAATTTAAAAATTAAGAAACAGCTTATAAAAATTAATAAAAATTAATTCTTCAATTATTAAATACAAAATTAAAATATGCTAACATGTATCCTGTTTCAATGCTATGGCAAAGATTTAAAACATGAATTTTTTTTGCAAATCTCAAAAAGATTTATATGAATTTATATCAGTGATAGAGATTCAGATCAGAAGTGAACAGGCAACATAAATTGATATATGTAACCTAATTGAACTCAGCTATGGAAACATGAAGGAAAGAAATTTCTTTTCTTGCTCATGTTAAACTTTGTTGAAATCATAGTTGTTTAGAGGAAATATTTAAAAATAATCACATTAAATTCATTGAAGAAAATAAAGAACTATGAATTTTTAGGAAGAAAAGGATAGATACACATATGGCACAGTAACAGATTCAGTGCCTGTATACTATTGTCAAAAATGCGAAATTAAAAATTAAAACACTTCAGAAAAAATATCCAGTGAAATACCTGAATATGTAGTAAATTTATTGATGTGGAATTATTGTACTTATAGGATGGGAACAGAGTCTTGAATAGATGAAAATATAAACAATGATGATGTTGCTAACAATGAGGCTGATAGTTCGCCAGCAACAAGAAAAAGCACATTTTCAGATTTGGAACTTGTATAGACACAACTCTGTGCCCTTCAATCCACAGTGAGAATGCACTTTAGTCTACACATCCATCCCTCCTTGATGGACATTTAGGTTATTTCCAGATGCATCTTTAAATTTTTGACTGTTTCCCTATGAATAATTCATATGTACAACCCTTCTAATGTTCAAAATTCATAATTGGGATTATGTGTTCTCTTCAGCTTTAACTCTCTTTCCTTATCTAGAACCCAAACCATTTCAGAAAAGTTCCCTTGTGTTTAAAGTATGAAGTTGTTTTCCTTTTCTTTCTAATTATTTTCAGGTGGGTGAATTTTTGTTCCAGTCCCAATGTCATCTGATATATCAATTCCAACTGTGTAAATTGTGCCCGTCCATTATATTGTTTCTTATTAGGCAAAGAGCAATTCAAGGATCTGAGATAAATGAACATCATTCCTGCAGGTAAATACGGGCTCATCAGCTTGGCCCCATGTGATGTTCTGCTCTTTGGTTTCCCAGCGCTTGGTGATTGGAAACTAAGTACAGTATAAAAAGTTATTTTTGTGTCTGTAGATCCTGCTAAAGGAAAAGGTGTGAACATCAGATAGCTGTTGTAGAATGATGAGAGAACATAAACTGGATGAAAAAATCACACAATTCTTCACATTTCAGAAACAGACTGAGGAAGAAATGCTCCCACATGTAAAAATGAATGGTACAGAATAAAGCATTAAAGTCTTAAACTTTTGATTATAAAATGAGGAAACTATATGATAATTGATATGAAGTTTGCCATATAATGGAATTTTGATCAATTTAATGAGTCTAGAATATGATGGGAGATTGGTGAAAAGTGTTTATAAAAGGTAGTTGCTTTTTTTTTAAAATCAGGATAGAATTTAGGATCTTATGCTTGCCAGGCAGGGAGGGGCTTATACCACTGAGCTATCTTGCCAGCCAAGGGAGTTGAAAATATGCAATATACATAGGAAAAAAATGGGAGTCCAAGATATACTGAAAAATCATTGTAGAAAAGTGCAAATATCTACATTCATAACATTTGACTAACTACGTAGAGAGAAATATCGCAAGAAGAATACACTGTAAATTTCTCTGCTTTCAATATGGAAAAGGAATTGCTGCTACTGCTCGACAAGCATTCTCCTTTAACTACTGTCTGTCCTACATTTGAACATAACACAGTACTACTAGAAAAACAGGGAGCCAAATTAGTGGAAGGGGAACTTTGTTTATGTGCAATCTTCTCTTTTTCTCTTAATCCCATTAATTTTTTAAAAAATCAGTAGAAGGCATATTTGGCAAAGACCTGAAATTTGAGCATCACATTTGATATATGCTATGCATTTAGAAAGATAGTATAAGTGCCTCAAAATTTGCATTTTTTAAGCAACATACCTACCTTTGCCCCACCTTTGGCACTCAGAGTGACAAGTTGAGAGCAAGAGAAGACAATAAGTGCTGGGAATGCAGTTAAATACTGAATAAATGGATCCCTTGCCAGCATAGAAGTCTAAATGGTTACTTAACCTACACATGACTCCATTGCTCCCACAGAAAAATAAAGACATAAAACTTTTAAATATGTCACCTCATTAATCTTCTATCTCTTTGTATGACCTGGAGACAGAAAAAAAAAAAAAAAAAAGCCTTAAAGCTGGCGCTCAGTTTCTGAAGCAGAAGCTGATGCTTCCAATGGCGTGAGATATTGCCAATTTCAAGCTGTTACAGGAATTTCAATCTTTCACCACCATGAACTGAATAATCTGGACTTTTGCCTCAGTAACTTACTTAAAAATGTAATGTTATTATAGAAGGACACACCAAAGCAATCAATATTTTATGAAATTGCTGGACTGTAATATGGATTTTGAATGGCATTAGTGTTAAATACATTAGCTTTAATGAAGAACTTACAAATGGTCTCTTAACAACCTTACTGGGATATTACTGCTTTTAAATGGCTTTTACTGTGTCCTTGGAATCCACATGATACATGTGACAAAGACTTGTTCAGTGTTAAGAGAGGATAAGATGAAGGAAATTAATTAAATCTTCCTTGCAACGTTTTCCCCTTGAGCTATTCAATATGCTGAAGTGGTATGACAGGATAGTATCCTTTCGATAAATCTACTCATTAAGTAACTCAATCGGGTTTAAACACACATCCTACGTTTTCTTTTTTTTTTCTTTTTAAATGAGAGCATAATTTTTCTTCTTGTCTTTTTAGCCTGACCCCTTCAAGCCACTGCCACCTCTGTGATTCGTAATTACCTTTTAGCTTTCCACATTAGGACAGTCACAATGCTTGTCTCTGTGTTTGAGAGTCCATTTATTCACTTCCCTGAAATTTGACTTCAGTTGTGATGACAAATTTAAATAGTTTAAGGATGTTTGTTTAACTGATCCTCAAGACAAATAAGTAGCTAACAGGAGTTTCATGCCAGAAACCATAGCTGTGAGTTATGGTCCATGGTAGTGGATGGTACCCAGGTCTGTGGAAATTTTACAATACTTTTTTAGTCAGGCTTCAGTAATTATAATAATAATTAATTTTCTATTTATTAGATATACAATAATTAGGTATATTCTTGTCTATCAAAATACGTTAAGTGTGGTCTATTCAGTTTTGAGAATACCACTAGTGAAAATGTATCAATTTTAGGGGCTAAAAGTATTTATTGTGTAATATAGGGTAAAAATAATAATCACAAAGGATAACTAACTTTATTTTCTAGAAATAAAGAGATCATTGGCCATTGCAACACTATATGAAAAATATATGGTAATATGATGTTTCAAAATTATGTCAAATTTACATGTGCAGACAAACACAAGCTCAGAGTTTTTCAGTAATCTCAAATAACATCAGGTAAATGCTTTAGAGTATGGTGATGTGTGCAACTTTGAAGTTTAGAATGAGGATATAAGGTTAAAATGGACTTCCTAGTGATTCTCTTTCTCTTGTCAATATATTACTTATGTTCACAATTTTATAAAGAAATATTTATTTATTTGATACAGAGCCTTGCTATCAACTTGCACTAATAGTGATCCTCCTGTCTCAGCCTGTAATTTTCACCACTCAGGTATTTTACATCCATTCTTAGATTGATTCCTACATATTTCATTTTCTCAGATGCTCTTGTGAAGGGTGTGTGTTTCCTAATTTCTCTCTGTGTGAGTTTCTTTCTTGTGTACAAGAATGCTACTGATTTTTTTCTATCCTAAGATTAATTTTATTGAGAAGCAAATAGCAATGAGACAGTTTCAAAACCAAAACCGATTAATAGGACAGTTTCAATAATTAATAAATTGCATATTGTTGTCTTCATAGTGTTTTTTCATAGCACAAGATGCAGACATGATATCCTGTCCAAACACTATTAGTACAAATCTTTGTTCTCATTGAATTAAGAGAAAGTATCTGTATACCTATCCTAGTTTGTATATACAGATACAAAATGGTCCTTCATTTGTATCCCATTTTTTGGTTTAGTTTTCTCAGAGATGGGTATTCCATTGCCATTTAGATATTGTAGGTGTGCAAATTCAGAAAAATAATCCTATATAGTCCAGAAGTCCATAACAGTAGTGGATTATCCATAGGACTGGCAATGTAAGAAGTTGTTGACTTGAGCCTTTTACAGCCCAGATTTGTATCATGCTGCACTGATCACTTTAAATATTAAATCTGCAAGTATTTTGTGGGGTTTTGTGTGTCTTCTATGTAGAATATTATGGCATCTGCAAATAATGATAGTCTAACTTCCTCTTTCCTATCTTTATTCTTTTTTCCCTTTACATATTCTAATTGCTTTGGCTAATGTTTCCAAAACTGTATTGAATAGGAATGGTGATAATAGATATCCTTATCTTGTTCTTTATTTCAGAGTGAAAGCTTTCGGTGTTTGACCATTTAATAAAATTTTAGGGGTTGGATTTTTATAGATGGCATTATAAGATTGAGTTAAAGACCAGCTATGTCAATTTTCCATAGGATTTTGCCATGAATGTTGGACTTTGTCTAAGCTTTTTCTCTATCTATCGAGATGATCATGTGATTTGGAACCTAACGAGACCTAGAATGGCTGAAGTAATTCTGGGTAATGAAAGCAAGTCAGAGCACATCACAATTCCATACTTGGAATTATACTACAAACCTGCAGTAATAAAATCAGCCTAATAGTGGCAAAAACAGGCCTGACAATCAGTTGAAGAGAACAGAAGCTGAAGACAACCCTAAACATATTCAGTGACCTTATCTTTGACTAATGAGTCAAACATTTTCCCTGGAAGAAAGATAGCCTCTTTAATAAATGGTGCTGAAAACTGTTTTTGTACATGCTGAGGACTAAAAATAAACTATCATAATTCACTAAACCAGAGTCAAGATGGATCAAAGATATAAATATTAAACTAAAAACACTAAATTTACTCAAAGAAATTATAGTAGAAAACTCAAAGACACAGGCGTATGCAGAAACTTCATGTACAAACCTAAACTACAAGGGAAATATAGAGAATCAATAAATAGGATGTCACCTTATAAAAAAGTTTTCGTAGGGCAAAATAAATCACAAACAGAGTGAAACAACAATACATAGAGTGAGAAAATTATAGCCAGTTGTCTCAGACAAAGGACGTATATTTAGAACCTAGGAAGAACTAAAAACAATCAGACATTCCAAAGTCAGAGATGACTCTGGCATCTGACTCAGACTCTTTCTCACCCCAGAAAGAATGTCTGTCTTCAAAAAAATAAATTGATATCTGATGCTGACAAGGCTGTGGGGGTAAAGGAACTGTTAAGGGGAGTATAGGCTTGCTATTTTGTATGTATAGATACAAAATGGTCCTTCTTTTGAGTCCCCTTTTTTGTTTAGTTTTGCTGGAGATGGATATTCTATTTCCATTTAAATATTGTAGGTGTATGAATGCAGCAAAATAATCCTACACAGTCCAGTAGTCCATAATAGTAGTGGGTTATCCACAGGACTGGCAATGTCAGAATTTGTTGACTTGAGCCTTTTTTAGCTCAGCATATTAATATGGCTTTACTTTTCATACCTCGGTATTACACTTTTCTACTGGATGGTTAAGACCAAGATAAATCAAGACCTATATAACCAGATATAACTTTTGTATTTGAAAAGGTCAGTCAAATCTCATCAGGATTTAGCCAGAAAAGCTATGCCACAGTTTGCAGATCCTTTGTCAGTTTCAGCCATGTGGATGAATCATGGCCATTGCTTGACCAATTTGCTCTCTGTGAAAGCCTGAGAGGATGTTTTTCTCTCCATGTGACTCTCCTTAGGCACACTCTACATGATCTATCACTTTCCTCTGTGACCCCATAATCTCTTTGATCCGAAAATTTGGGACATCAGTGAGTTACAAGATGTTACAGTGCAAGTTTTCTTATGTCCTGAGTCCTCACTGATTTTAAAAGGCTAGCACCAAAATGTTAGCTTCCTTGCAGTGCTTCTCTTTCTCTAATTTCTGGTTTGCAGATGTATGTTTTGAACCCTGCAGAAGAGAAGTTTAGTGACATTATTACCCTATGATATTGGCAGTTGAGCTTAACCGCACTATCTGTCTGAATATCGAAAATCTTCTACATAGCATGGAACAGGTATTTTCCTTTATACTGCTAGTTGCATGTTAAACTGTTAATTTTCTCCACTGAAAGATTTTTCAACTGATAACAAAGTGAAAATAAATGTTTTAAAATGAAAACAGCTTATGTAACATAGTATGGAATTTTCAAAAACAAAGTATTTTTAAGGGCCAGGGAGGTAGTTCAGCAGACTAAGCACTTGCTTAGGCAAGCGCAGGGGCCAGGATTTGATTCCTGGCATCACATGCCATGCTAACTGCACTCTCTGGCCCACTGAGCCAGTAATAGGGTTGGGGTGTGATGGCACACAAATGTAGTCCCAGCAGTGGGGAGGCAGAAACAGGAGGGTAACTATGAGACTGAGCTACATAGTGAGACCCCCTCATACACAGTATTTTTATAAGAATAAGTTCATAAAGAAAATAGAATACCAGAAATCACATAAAGTCAATATGTAACTTGTGCAATGACTACATCCCATAATGATATAAAAGTCATTGTTGGGGATCAAAACAGAAAGCACAAGGTAGTGAAGTTGCACTTTGAGGCTTTGTCTTTAGAGCTTCCACCGAAAAGACATGACATTCTTCACTATATTTTCATTACTTTTCAATTTTTAGAAAAATTAAATTTACCAAATTTAACCAAACTTTAAACTCATTGCAACTCATTTATTATTTTATAATATTCTTTATATGTTGAATCACCTTTTGCCTTCTAATTTTGCTGTTATTTTTTCCTTACATTTTATTTTTCTATTCCTTTAATATCCCTTTATAATGCTGTCACCTTTTGGTCACAAGAAAATAATGTGGCATTTTAAAATATCAAGTAATATGTGGTATAGCTTTGCTGATCATCTCATCGCCAGTTTGTTGCAAGAGATTTATAATTCAGATTTTCATGAAAAAAGGGAAAAATCAACACCATATGCAGTGTTAAGGTCTATGCAGCTTAACAACACGTAAACTGGAAAACATTCAACACTTTATGTCATACAGGATTGTGACTTCTTTCAAATATTGTGATTTTTTAATATTAGGATTAAGATGTAAGGCGGCATGGCAGACTAAAGTAACAGAGAAGGACCCACATTTATGACTTAGAAAAAAAAAGAGTTCTCCTTGAGTCGTAAGCTAAATGTGTATCTATAACTGAAATTAAAATAGCCAACTACTCCTGAAATTGAAGTAGAAAAGCAGACTCAAAGAGGAATGTTCTATATTAATGCATCTCCTCTAGTAATCTCAACTTTATTGCAATGTGATGTTTGCCTAAATATCAATCTAGTTGGCATTTTTATTACAATTCTGCAAATGGAAAGAGAGCAAATGAACCATTTACTGCTTTTATTTTCTGAGTATAATCATGTTTCTGTTTTCCATTCAATGATAGTCAACTTTTTTATTCTCTCCAACATAAAACATCCTTGAGCATTAATGATTAGTTTCAGCAAGAGCTTGTTCCCTGCAGTCATTTATACAGCAATGTATATAATGACAGAAATACTTATTTATAAGCTTCAGTTTAGAGGTGAGAAAAAATTACCATAATGCACAATCTTGCATATTTTAAATAATGTTTATACACCAAACACATGCATGAAATAAACACCATCGTACCTATAAATCTTACATTTATTTGGTTTGGAATACCATTAAAGAAAGAAAATTCTTTATGAATGCATCATAAAATAGTTTAGCAATTTTTAAAGCTGCATCTTAGTATTTATATTTTAGTCCTCTATAGAAAAGAAGTTCCTAATAATGCTTATTAATTTTTCTATATTGGTATATAATTGTTTATCATGATAAAATGCAAAGAGTTCAAATGTAGTGAGAAGGATTTCTTTATCATGGAAATTAGACGAGTGGTTACTTTACTTTTTGCAAAAACATAAATACACTCTAAAGATCAACATTCTTTTCGAATAGAAATACAAAATGCTCAAAAATATTAGTCAAAATATTCAGAATTGTATGAAAATAATTTATATGATTTCAGAGGATGCTTCATGGATTTTTTAAAAGTACCAATGCAGTATGTCATATTAATGCATTAAATAACACAAAAATGCCTAATCATCTCAACAGGTAAAGAAAATATTTTGCTGATATTTCGCATCTGCTCCTGATTACAGTACTAAAAAAAGACTTCTAAAGAAAAATTTCTCAATTTATGTAAGGATACTTGTGAAAAACTCATAACTAAAATCCAAGTTAATGTTGAAAGACACATGGATTTATTCATTTGTTCTGAATAATTACATTTACAATTAAATGAAACAGCAAAATTCCTAAATTATCCTTTATAAGTATGCAATACATGAGAATAGAAAATTCTAAAACAAGTTGCAAGAAGTAAAAGATGTGTCAATAAAATAAAAGACAGCCTGCCTTCAAAGGCTTTGTCTTATATTATTTGAATGCAGTAATCAAAATGGTCTACAAGGACAGTAGAGTCATTATCATGATTACACTGCTTGACTGTTTCTTCAAATATTTACAAGGTGATTCTAAAATTCATATGAAATGCCAAGGACACAGACTTACCACTGATGTTTTAAAAGGAGAATCAAGTTTGGTGGCCCTAAAAATTCAGATCTTAAATCTTAGTCCAATCTGCAGTAATTTATACTGTGTGGTACTGGAATACCGCTAGATTTCTGATCAGAGCTGAGAAGCTGAGAGTACCAAAATTCATTTTCGCATGTGTGATCATTGATATTTGACATATTTACTAAGGCTCTTGGGCAAAGAATGGATAGTGTTTTCAACAAATAATGAGAAAATAGCTGTAGATAAACTATTTTCTTCTCAACTACACCCCAAAATTAAATCCTAGTTAGTCAGAGATAAATTGTAAACATTTTATGAACAAAAACCACAGTAGTAAATTTTCAAGGTCAGAGATTAGTCAATGATTTTTTAGACATAATAATCAAATCACAGGCAACCACAGACATAATATGTTAATTGTGTTTAAAGTGAAAACTTTCCATCACAGATATCATCAATAAACTAGAACAACAATTTAAATATTTTCAAAGTCATAAACACTAGAAACAGGAGAGACTCTTACAGCTCAGTAGGAGATTACCTGCTGAAAAGTTAGTAATAATGTCTTATTTGACCTTCCCCAAATGGTACACAAAAATCTGACACACATGCAATTAGCTACTTCAGCATAATTAGCTATCATAGAAACGTAAACCAAAATCACCTCAGCAAGGGTCTTATGGTCTAGATCCATGTTCTTTTCATTCTAGAAGTCTGAGACAGGAGGACTGACAGTCTGAGCCAAGATTGGGTAATTTAGAGGCTTAATGAGAGAATGCCTCAAAATAAAACAAACAAACAAACAAATAAATAAATAAGTAGATGCAATTGGGTATGTAGCTTAGTGTGAAAGCCCTAGATTCAACCCCAGTTCTTGAAATAAAAGGAGAGACAGACGAGCAGAGAGACAGAGACAGAGACAGAGACAGAGACAGATAGAGACAGGGAGAGAGACAGAGAGAAGCTGACAAAACTTCATATTTACTAAGCTGTCTATAATTCAAAGGACAGATGACAATCACTGTTGGATGGCTGTGAATTAGTTGATGAGAGTATACAGTGTTCCAAGCTCTCCAAAAGCTAGTTTTCCTTTTCCTGAAAATGTTAAATATGGCATTATCATATGCTGTATCATAAGCTATAGTGTAGATGTTCATGCTGTCTCAAAATTTATGTTTTGAAATACCAAAGTAGATCCAGGGTTCTAGCTCCGAGGACTAGAACCTGCATAGCAAGCACTAGGTTGTGAGTTCAATTCCTGGTAGTAAATAATAAAAAGAAAATAAATAAATTAATGAAACTATGAAGTGGGGAGTTCATGAAGTGAACTCATATTGTTAGCATAATATTTAAAATTTATAAATATTTAGTAACTTCTTTTATTTTGGAATCTTTTACTGTTCTCTATTTTTCAGTAATTTGTAATTATGTCATCTTTTAATTTTTCATTTAAATCTTAAAATTTACTTAGCTTTCTTAGTATTAGAGTTTCTTAAAGGATTTTCTGACATCTCAATTTTTACATCATCAATCAGCATCTGACTGATTCCTTTACTCTATGGAAATTGACACTAAAATCACTTTCCAGGGCCAGCAAGGTAGCTCAGCAGACTAAGCACCCACTTAGGCAAATGGAGTGGCAGAGATTTGATCCCCAGTACCACAGACCACTCTGCCCCTGAGCAGGCCACTGAGACTGGGTGTGGTGGTTCATGCCTATAATCCCAGCTCTGGGGAGGCTGTAAACAGGAGGAGCACTACAAGTCCAAGCTGCGCAGTGAGATCAAGTACCAAATACATAAAATAAAATAAAATCACTGTCCAATAAAGCTCATGCCAATAAGTCTCTGTCTCAAGTGATTTACACAGGAGATGAGTCTATAGCAGCCTACAATCGATCAGCCCACCGTCTTATTCACCAGCACATGTCCTATCAATCCATTGCATTCCTGAAAATCATCATTACACTTTTTAATTTGCATTTTACACTTCTTCATTGACACTCATTAACAATTTTGAAAATGACAATAAATTTCTATTCCAGAGGACAGAAATCACCTACCTTTAAAAGATGATCTCCTCAGACAATACTAAAATGGAGACGAATCATGAAATTGTACTCCTGAAATTCATTTTTTCCTTGACTTTGTAATAGACTTCTAAGTGCTAAATGTTATGGCCGACGGCAAAGTGCTACATGAGATAACGTCAGCATATTCCTTGGGTTTGTAAAGGAAACAAGATAAATATAAAAGATACATTAATTGGACACAATTGAAATAGACAATAAATTTACAAATATCGAACATAATTTTACCTTTCAAGATCAATAAAATATGCTATATTTTATATTTGAAATGTAGATAATATACTATATTTTATAATTGCACAGAATTTGCCTGTTTCTGCATCTGATTTAAATATTATGTCT
>NW_004524725.1:5197297-5200162 GCF_000260255.1 Octodon degus | reverse complement strand
GTTCCCTCCAGAGACTTTCTTAAAGTTCACATCACAGCGTATGACATGACAAATGAAGTTTAGTAAAGCAGAATGGAAAGGTTACATTAATTAAACACAGGAAAACTGGAAAATTTGAGGAGTTTCAGGGGTAACCTTGAAAGTAAACAGTACAGTTGTAATTAGTTACGTGCATTAGAAAGTACTGTCCACAAAATAAGAATGAAAAAGGAGAAAAGTCATGATTAGCAATATAAACACTCCGTGTGTGTGTGTGTGTGTGTGTGTGTGTGAGTGTGTGTGTGTGCATGTGTGTGTGTTGAGGGTCTTACACAGGAAGGCGAAATAGAACAAAGTAGCAAAAGATATTGGTCTGTAAAGTTAAGAAATAAACATGACTTGAAAATGTCATTAAAGTCTTAGATGCTAAATGAAGAAATACAACTGATGACAAATTATCATATATTAAAAATATCGTAGTTTACAGAATGAGTAAAATCAGACACATAAACTGAGAATATAATCCCAGGTTTTGGAAGTGAGAGTAGATTAATAGAAGTGATTTGAAGCTTTAGAACTGTGGAGAGAATTTCCTGGACTTTATATAAGGATGCAGGAGAAATCAGGAGAAAAGGCAGTATAAAAGAAAGAGGGAGAGCTTTTCCTTTGTGGCTATTGTATTCTTGTTATTAGAAGACTAAAGGACAAGTACTTTGTGGCCAATCCTGAGTACCAAATTAGAGAAGCAGAAGTTATCACTGTGTTCGGAACTGTAAGGGTTGTCTCCCCAAAATTGTTGATTCAGTTTACAATAATAGAAGAGTGATGTGGAGAATGATTTAAATGAGAAAAACAGAGCTTTGAATTTAGACATGCATTTGGAAAATACTTAAAACAAAAAAGCCACATATGACTTAACAGAAACTTGCTTACTAGAAAGAAACCCGTGCCATAGCACACTGCCCCAAGTCTGCACTAAAGGAAATAAACGGTTCAAACACTTTTACTGCTTGCCTGCCATCTGTTATTAATTGTACTGACCAAGTGAGTGACTATTCTTGCAGCTGCTATAAAGTGAACTAAATTTTAGGAATAAAAATATATGGCATTCATTGAGTCAAAAGTAAGGTTCATGATTAAATGAAATACATAGAAAGGCATCAGTCTTAAATTGCACTTTTACTTCTTCTGGGCCTGAAAATATTTTTCATAGTTACAGCAAAATCCATTCAGCTATATTTATGACATAAGAGAATAAACTAGACTGACATAATTCAAAAATTGCAGTGTCTGCAAACTTTTTATTTGATAAATTTCTAGAGCATGTTAAGGATATCTTTCAGAGTACAGAAATGCTTAAATGTTTATTTTGTTTTTATTAAAAAATAATAGTGCTTTTAAAAATGAAAAGGAGAGGTTCTTCCACTCATGTACTAAATAGCCTTTAATGGCTAATACCTACTAAAAATAATTACGATTAGTTTAGATAATGTAATAAATATATTTAAACACTTTTTCAGCTTGTCATGTGTGCAATAAATATGAAAAATAACAAATTGTATTAAGTTGTTATTTCTTTAAAAATACATCATGAATTTATCCTAGCGTAATGAAAAATTGTGTATTATTGCATCACTTTGCATAAAGATTTTGAAAACATTTCTCATAAATACATCATAAAATTTACTCTGCCACTATTTTAAATTCCAATCATTTGCATAATGGACAAATGTAAATTCACTCTAGTTGTGCAGAGAAACTCCCTGCTGCCTTGACTGTATTATGCATTCTTGCTACTGAAGGAGCTAATATAAATTGAAAAAAAAATGACATTGCGCACTTAGGAGTCGGAAGGAAAGAAACAGCAGTGCTATGTTCCGTTGATTTCTTCACACCTAAAATTTCAGCTCATGAATTATCCTTCCCATAGATATCTGACACACAAAATCATCTACATGAAAGATAAACTTTATGGAATGGGATGTAGAAAAAGCCAGCTTTAACTGCTAACTTGAAAGAATTTAAGATAAAGGAAATTACATTTTATTGTGGTTGCTCATGATTGTTTGTGCAGTGAGTTGTCACTGAATCCAATTTCCACATTAGCTATTTTCTCCATGAAGAATTGATTCTCTTGTTTCATTTATGGTGAAGTAATAGTTGTATAGTCTTTTTGAGTTATTATGAAAAGGGTTTACTAAATCTCCCATCTTACAGAGAATAGAATTTGTTTGTTTACATAGCAGTACTTGCTCCGTTTTAATCAGTCTTCAGTGTGTTTTCACAATTAATTAACAATACTAGAAATATATTTCTAGCGATGCCTTTCTTGACATTATTATGTATCACATAAATAAAAAATTTACTTAATAAAAGGCATGAAATAAATATAAAATAAATGTAAATACAATACATACAATCCCTTAAAAAATGTCCATGTTCCAGAAAGAACTTCTCAACTATATATAAATCAAAAGATAAATACCCAGGGCCAGAGAGATAGCTCAGCAGAACAATCACCTGCTTTGGTAAGTGCAGGACCAGGTTAGGATCACCTGTCCTCCATGCCACAATGGCCCACACCCTGGGCCACACTGAGACAGCCACCAAGTCTGGGCATGGTGGCTCATGCCTATAATCCCAGCTCTGGGGAGTCTGAAAACAGATAATCACTATGAGTTCAAACTGTGTAGTGAGACCATGTACCAAATACATAAATGGAAAGAGAGAGAGAGAGAGAGAGAGAGAGAGAGAGACAGAGACAGAGACAGAGACAGAGAGACAGAGACAGACAGACAGACAGACAGCAAGACAGACAGACAGAGAGACAGACAGACAGAGAGACAGAGAGAGACAGAGGCAGAGAGAGAGAGAGAGAGAGAGAGA
>NW_004524725.1:5172027-5197197 GCF_000260255.1 Octodon degus | reverse complement strand
AGAGACAGAGACAGAGACAGAGAAACAGAAATATCCTATTCAAGTTATGGGTTGGGCACATACCAGCATATTGGGTATTTATTTGTTGATACAATTATTTATTGTAGGGCATTGGGGAAACAGCATATTGGTAAATTTTAAACAAGATTTACTAGTGGTAGCTGTTTCCTCGATGCCCTACAAATATGTGCAAAACACCTAACCTCCACAAATTTACTTTGTCTTTCGATAATTCAAAGTCCTCACTAAACTTCTGAGTGAATGCTTGTTGTCCTTCATGTGTCCTAGCTAAAATGAAAGGGGAAATTGAGGGAAGCACCTAAAGGAATACCTGGATCAGATAAAGCATCTTTTATATTGGAAATCACTGTTGTGTTATTGTTAGAACTACAGTTATTGTTCGTTCTGCATACAGTTTTGAATTTCAGTGGAGTACCTTTCTTGCTGAGAAATTATGTTCCTAAATCAAATTCATATTGCTAAACTTAAGGATTATTTTTAATTTATTTATTTAATACAGGCTTTCACTTGCAGCTCTTACTCATAGTGATCCTCCTGTCGCATCCTCCCCAGAACTGGGATTACAGGCTTGTGCTGCCATACCTGCTCTTGGTGGCTGGTTCAGCACTCCTTGGGATGAGGCCATCGTGGTGTGTGGTGCCACAGATCCTATCCAGATCCCTGTGCTTGCCTAAGCAGGAGCTTAGTCTGCTAAGCTATCTTACCAGCCCTGATATCTCTATCTATCTATATCTATCTATCTATCTATCTATCTATCTATCTATCTATCTATCTATCTATCTATTTATCTATCTATCTGTGTATCATCTCTCTATATATTTTTAAGCTCATATTCTATCACAAACATGGAAAGGTTTTTTTGTTTGTTTGCTTTGAAAACTGACAAAAATTATTTTACATGCATTTGACTATTAAGATTTGAGTATTTTCTTAGTTTGAACACCTTTAACAAAATATCGTATTCTAAATGCCTTTCAAACTATAGTGATATAGTACACCCAGCCTAAAAGTTAGGATCAAAAACTTCATAGACCTTTGACCCTCACATGTTTTCCTATCTCATTCCATGTTACCCCAAGTTCTACTTTTCCATAGAGCGAAGAAATAAAATTATTTTAGATGAAATATTTATTATTTTAGTTAGAAAACTTATTTGTTTCTAATAATAACAGAAATAACTAATAAGAATGCAAATTTTCTATTCTTAAATTCTACAAATTGCTTAAGAATATTAAACTGAGCTCCTGAGATAGCTCAGTGGACTTAGGCAAGCATAGGGACTGGTTTGATTGTTACCACCACATACCATGCTGGCCCCACCAGGAGCTCACCAAGCTGGCTACCAGCCCAAGCATGGTGATGCAGGCTTGTAATCCCCACCCTAGAGAGGCTGAAACAGGCGGATCATTATGAGTCTGATCTGGGTAGTAAGACCTTGTGCCAAGTGCATAAAATTAAAATAAACAAACAAAAAACAAGCAAACCTAAAACTGCTTTCCTATGAATTTTCATATAGAAATTATTTCACTTAAATAACTTCAAAGGATTATTTGCATAATTTGGCTTATATTATATATAGAACTTTATAAATATTTGGATTCATTCACTTTAGCAGTAAAGTTTCTTTTTTCAGATAAAATCCAATTCATGATGGGAACTGAAGTCTACTGACTATTGACGTCTCCATGTTAAAGCACTTACTGTCTACTGAAGCTAGAAGCAGAATTTATTACCAGTAAAGAATTATTATCCATGGAAAATACTAAAACTTTCTTCCACAATTCCAAACATCTGTTCTGTGACTCCTATTGACAACTCTGGAAAAGGCTCCATATAGCATTCCTATGTGCAACAGACCTTGAACTAAAATTGGATCTTTGGGGTCTATGTCTTAGCAGTAGAGTTGCTTTCATACAAGTAGCCATTTTTCCAAGACCTATTCTTGTCTCCACTCAAAGCGTGGCAGATTTCTGTGATACAGTCCTATGAAGCACATGTGGCATCCCAAGTACAATAAAATCCACGTGATAGTAAAAATTCTTTTTAATAGGAAGAGAAACCAAATGAAGCAACTTGTCTTCAAGTTGGAAGAAATGTTTCAACATTTTCCATGGATGGAACTCTAGAAATGTCACAAAGTTAGCAGGTCCTTGAATTGTGGTAAATGCATTAGCCAATAAGGGCTTACATGTTTCTTCAATGAAATCTCAAGTACAGCTGGAACTTTTGCTCACCAGATTCAAAATTAGGATAGTATGGGTACAATACATAAAGTTAACATCCTTTTAAAATAGGAGCAGTTTTATGTCATCACAGACTAGACTTATGGTACAAAACTTGTAGCAGTTGATACGATCATTCACAAGAAACACATACCAGAGTTTCCAACCTCCTAGACTTAAAGCAAAACACTTTTAATTTTCTATATTAACAAATATGAAGAAAAAGATCATTTGATAGATTTCTTGCTGCCTATCAGTTATCAGAGGTTGTAATGATTTGTTCCAGCAGGGAAACCACATCTGGATTAAGAGTTCCAACTGGAGGCAATGCATAATTATATTTTCAATATTCTAACTTCTTAATTGCCATTCTCTTCTGTGCTTTGGCCTGGAAAAACAGGTGAGTTGACTGAATGGTGATAGAATTGAGCACTAAAGCAATTTTTAAGGCCTTGATGGAGTAATAACCCCTGCAACTCTTCTAGAAAGTTTGTGCTATATTTGGTTCAATGTTGTATGGAAAAGAGGTTCGAAGTTTTTTCCACTTGGATTTCTTACTGATTTTGTGTGGGTCAGTGATCCTGGAAGCATAGGGAATTGAGGTCAGTTGCTGAGTGTGTGCAATGATGTTGGTAATCATAACGCAGGTTTAAGTACCCTAAACCTATAAAGGCATGGACATGGTCTACTGATTATCTAACCTGCATAAGCTTCAATTTCAATGCATTGAACATAGAATTATTTCAGTCTCCAGAAATCAGTGATGGGTTAGAGCCAAGGACTAGAGTCTTTGAAATGACTGATCAATTTCCCTTACCAAAGCACAGTAATTTTGTTAAATATTTTTCAGTCTTTGTGTCAAAGCTAAAAGAAATATTTATACTGTTTCTTTTTTTAGCTATGTAGCTATGAGTTTCACAAAGAAGATTCAGCCTTCTCTTCTTTAAAAGTACTCTATAAATTGGCTGAGAAGAGGAGGCTGTGACTCTATTCTGATCTAAGACTGATTCTTTTCAACAAACATGGAGACTTCTATCTACATCAATTAAATAGACTTTCCATCTATTTTAGTTACATGAGCACGGTGTTCAACTTTTAAGAACAAAGGTTCTTTTTAGCACAGGATTTTATTTTTCTGTCTCCGCTGCCTTATCCCACACAGTGACCATTCTGTTTTGTCCCTTGAAATTAAGTACCTCTAACAGTCATCTGCCATTGTGATGTTTCATTGTATCCACTGAATTTTGGAAACTCAGTTCCATGATAGTAGTCTCTACTGAAATTTCTAGCCTATAGACTGTACTAGCCAAGGAGGGCATGAAGGACATTGCCAACTCTATAAAGTATATTTCTTTGTAACTTAAAGGCAGAAATTTCTGTACTTAGCTGAGGGTATTTTAGAAGACAAGTGAAGAAGCTTGAAGAGTGAAGTTCATTCTTTCCTTCCAATCTCTCTGACTTAGTTTACATTTCATTCTAATGTAATAGAGAATTTCTGGCATTTTAATTTAATGTAATACAATTTAAAACTCAGAATTTAGTCAACAGCAAGGAAAAAATGTTAAATTTACTTTAATCCTTTTAATACAATGGATATAGCAACCTTAATATTTGAGCCAATATCAGTCTATTGAACTTTCACCAAATAATTATTTGTTCTCTCTGAAATTTCCAATGCTTTTTATTTAAGATTCCATAAATATAGACCATCAAAATTATATGTGATTGTGGAATGTACAGAACATTTTAGCTGTGACATATTTTATGTGTTATACTCTTTGGATTTCATTATGAGTCAACTTAGAATTTGAGTCTGTGTATAGATGCAGGAGATGTAGCAGGTGAGGAGGATTAGAGTAGAAAATGAATTAGCAGTGTTTTGTTAGGCAATTATACTGTATGAAATTTTTCTATAGATACCCACTGTATTTCAGGACCTTTATCTATTCCATGAAATGTCCTAGGCTTATTAAATGTGTCTTTCAGACCTACAAACGTAATGTGCATTGTGTGTCAGCCACCTGCATTCTTACAATTTGGAAATGATTTTCTAGTGCCAGCAGTGACAATGTGGGTTGCTTTTTACTATAGTAACTGGAAATTTCTTAAAAATAATTTGGGCTAGAAAGGTAATGTCCTGATATTGTCATTTTCTTGCCAAAAGCTTTCATTTTTTTCTGGTAAATTTAGGAACAATGTTAAACATTTCCAAGTATAAATTTGATGGTTTACGTGAATCAACAATTTGGTTTCCTTGCCCAATATCTCATTGGACAGTAATAACCAAAAATTATTTAGGGAGGATGTACCTGGGAAAAATACTTTCAGCACAGTGGAATCTTACTTCCTGGTGGTCACCCAAAATAGTGTGCTCTTGTGAAAGAATATTTTTGTAGGACAGTAGTAATTAATATCTTACTATCACCAACAATTATGCATTGATTGCTACTTATGCTAATCATGAAATTTATACTCTTTTAGAGACCTTTGTCACATTGCAAAAGTTTATTGATTTAAGACAGTGATTATTAGTGAGTTCTATTTTTATGCTAAGAAAACATTTGGAATTTCAAGAAACATTTTTTTATTATTCACAACAGAGGCTTGCTACTGGCATTTAGTGAACAGAAATAAGGGAAAACGCTAACATCTTGCAATGTGGAGGATACTTTCGCACATTGCAGAAACACTTACCCAGCTCAAACTGTGGTTTGTCTTCTCTTTCTGTAATAACTCTCTTCTTCTTTTGCCAGCAGATACCATTCTGCAAAATATTGAAGGATATTCCTAAAGTATTACCCATCATTCCATTTAAATTTAAATTATTTCTGTATAAATGTCATATATGAAAAAGTAGAGAAGGTGAAGCATGAATTTGATTGGAATCTGAAGTAGAATATAATGAAGAGAGTAAAAATTCTAATTAAAATGAGATTCATAAGGCCAACAAGATAGCTCAGCAGACAAAGCACCTGCCTTGGCAAGCACAGGGACCAGGGTTTGATCCCCAGTACCGCATGCCGTGCCAGCCCCGATCCTGGGGTGTGCTGAGCCATCAATAGAGTCTGGATGTGGTGGTGCACACCTGTAATCCCCAGAGCTGGGAAGGCTAAAACAGGAGGATCTCCACAAGTCTGATCTGCATAGTGAGACCCTATACCAAATACACAAATGAAAAAACAAATATGCAAAAAGAGATGCTTAAGTAAGAGCTTGATCTATGCATGATTACAATGTCTGTATAATTTATACAGCAATAATGAATAGTTAAAAAGAATGACTTGTATGTGTAGAATATATTTCCTATGTGTTTACATAGACAATATAACAGACAATATAACAGATTTTCTCTTCATAATAGGAAAAGAGGGGCCTGGGAGATAGCTCAGTAGAATAAGCTCTTGCCTGACAAGCACAGGGTCCTGAGTTCAATACCCAGTGGCACAATAAATAAATAAATAAATAAATAAATAAATAAATAAAAATTCTGGGGCCCGGGAGATGGCTCAGTGGAGTAAGCGCTTCCCTGGCAAGAGCAAGGGCCTGAATTAAATCCCCAGTTCCGAAAAAAAAAAAAAAAAGGAAAAGAACTCATTGTTAAATCATCTATAATTGTATCAGGAAAAAAATTTCAAGTTAAAAAAATGTATGAAACAAAATCTTTCATGGACCATTTCTAAAAAATCGATGAAAAAAGACATTTCAACTGTATTAAAGAAATGCAAAGAATGCATTAATCAGGGAAATACTTGAAATTATTATTTCTAAACTTTTATGTTCATGATTTTATTATTTATGTTTCTATACATTATTTCAAAATATATCATAAAATTCTATAAATTTTAAAATGTAACATGTATATGTGTGTTCGCCTATCATGATAAATGTATGTAATATAATTACTCAAAATTAGAATCACAACTGTTTCATATAAATTTAAATTTTCCCTTTATTACAATGTTAGTATATGTTCTAATGACCACTTCCCTTTTTTACAAAGCAAACTTTTACGCTAAAGAGATAAACTTATTTGGCACAAAAATCATTATTTTAAGAAAATTTAAAGTAATTTAGACATTATTGTACGAAACAATCATCTTTCCATGTTATTTTTACTTACTTGAGTAACACTGTAGAAAATGTAAATTTCTATTTCATCAGCGTTTTGTATTAGGATTTTAAAATGTAGTTGTGAATTATCTGTCTTTTGTTTGTATATACGTTGGTCTATCTATCTATATACATGTATATATATATATATATATATATATATATATATATATATGAAAGTATAACATGTATATGCAATACAATAATAAAACAACATATAACTGTAGGACAAACTTAAAGTAGAATCACATATTTCAAGAATTTTGTAAGTGTGTATTTAGTACAAGATACCAGAACTCAATCATATACAGATTATTAAGCATCTGAAATCCTAATATTGATTACACATCTTATGATACTAAAGTGAATATGAGAATGTTGAACTTCTAAACTTTGTCAATCTTTTTCATTTAGGTTGAGATTTCTGCCAAGTGAATATCTCTGAAACCTTAAGTAAGCCTTAGAATATCTTTTTTCTGTTTAAATTAAAACTTTACATGAGTGTGTCAAAGTAGTAAATGTAGACATCTGTGAGTGTGTGTGTGTATATGTGTGGGTGTGTAGAATTCTTTTGTAGTTTCATAAATTTTGATAATAATTTACTAATGAATTTAGAAAGGACAAGACTTCTAAGTAAATCCCTGTTTTATGAATATTTGAGGGTTTTTTTTTCTTTTTGCTTTGTTTTTAATATATTTGCTTGTTATAGGATCTCACTTCACAGCTCAGACTCATAGTGATCCTCCTATTTTCAGCCTCCCTGGTGCCTGGACGCTGTAGCCGGACTCTGTGGCCGGCTCAGCCAGCCCTAGGGGTGGGGCTGGCACAGCATGTGGAGCTAGGGATCAAACAGTGGTCCCTGCACTTGCCTAAGCTTGCCTCAGCAGGCGTTTTAGTACATTGAGCTATCACACTGGCCCCCAACATTTGAGTTTTGAAATTTCACTGATAGAAATGGACCCTGCCTTACAAGCATTTGTAGATGAGAACAAACTGTGGACGTAGTTCACATGTCTGCTGGGCATTGTCACAGTAGTCCTGCTGTGTGCTTACTATACAAGGTGACAGTGTATACTAGGGAAGCGCTCACATCCCAGCGCATCTGCACAAAAGAAGAAAAGCAATGGTGACTTGGAGAAGACTGCTCAGATGTGCAATTACCATAGAAACAGAAGGGAAAATGATTGAGCAATTGCACCAAGTTGAAAGGATGGCAGATATGCTCATCCTTAAGACGTAAGTCGTGCTGCCGTCATCTAAGTCCTAAGGAAGGACAACGCCATGGAAACTGTGCAGCAAAGTCAACGATGATATCCAAAAGGCATCAGAGTGAGAAAGAAGAGCGAGAAACTTCTCTGTGTGTGGATGCAGGACCAGCACTAGTGTTGAGCACCACCCGGTTTAATTCTTAAGAGAAAGCTACAGGCTGTTGGAAGACTTGAATACATGGGGCAAACAGTGTTCATCCTTAGCACCAGCCGTGGATACTGCGACAGATTAAGGCTGGTCAACAGAAAAGCAACTGGTGGGGCTGTGGCCGCAGTTGTATCACCGCCCAAGAAACACGAAGCAAGACAGAAGGAAGGCGGCTTCCACCTTGGAAGTGACTTGGGGTCTCTCTAAGTTCAGCACGGAGGTCCCTGTTCCCGACTCCTGAATGCCATCACTCTCGCAAGGGACCCTATGTACTTTACTATGAATCTTCTCCTTATGAACTTCATATAAAATTAATTTGTAATGCTTTCTCCAAAATAATGAAGAGTAACTTTAATATCATGGAACAAACATTTAAGCAAGAAATTAATTACTATGTGTTTTCTATCACTTGTCATATTTTAGGAAAAGTAGCTCTTAGGTAAAAGTAAATTTAATTTAAAGAGTTGCACAAAGTAAAGAATTCTCATAGACTGAAGTGTCAGTCCAATGATGATATATTAAAATGGCTATCTCTGCAACTATAACAAAATTATCTTCTAAAATATTGCATTTTTCTTTTGAAAATTTACCCTGACAGATAATTGTATGCTGTTTATGGCAAAATGAAGGGGTCATTGTATATGTTTTCTAACTATGCTGAAAAATAAATCTATTATCACAAACATAGGACATTGATGTCAAACTTCATAAATTATAGGGTTAGTAAAATTAAAGATATTGTAATAACATCCATACATAATAAAATTATACAAGATTTTGTTATTTTTACTTAAAAAGAGTATTTTTGTGTACATCTGATATGAATGTGGTGAACAAATTCTGAAATTTTAGTGCCCAAAGTTAGTCACAAAATCAGTAATATATATATATATATATATATATATATATATATATATATATATATATATTATAATAATGGTATTGTCTGTGATCATTTCCTATAATAACATAATTAACTTAAATAAATTTAGTCTAGGAAATATTAATGGCTCTTTCTAATAAAAATAAAGGTTTAAATAAGAAGAAATCATTTTGAATTATTTAAATTAATTATGTCAAGTTTAGGAATATGTGCATTGTCCACATCTGTTTCCACAACATCTGAATGCAATTTTTTAATTGAGGCACTTAAATAATAGACTTCTTTTTTTTAATTATAGACTTCTTAACCTGAACTTATCCATCTTAGTCATGAAAATTTGGCCATTTTTATTTTTCATTTTGTAAAGATTAGATTTTATTTGGCATTCCAGTACTAATTTTACATTATTGCTTAAAGTAATTTATTTCCCCTCCAACAAATCATTATCATCTATATGCTTTAATCAAGAGAAAAAACAGAGAGTGCCATGCTGAGTGGTTATTGTTTCTTAGGCACTGTTCCGGATAATGATGCTATTAGGGTCTCTGTTCTTCCTGAGTTTACAACTCTTCCAGGGAAAAAAAAAAGTAGAAGATATTGCTTTGCAGATAACTCAATATGAGTTGTAATGACTCTCAGCAC
This sequence comes from Octodon degus, assembly GCF_000260255.1. Taxonomy (NCBI): domain Eukaryota; kingdom Metazoa; phylum Chordata; class Mammalia; order Rodentia; family Octodontidae; genus Octodon; species Octodon degus. The sequence continues at coordinate 5,187,903 of NW_004524725.1, read as the reverse complement.
AGGCTTAAGTGGCTAATACTATAAAAATAGCCCCTTAACATTGACATAAGCAGATCACTTTAGAGAAAATTCTTACATTTTCTCTATTATTTTTAATTTATTAATTCATCGCATCACATTAAATTGGCTTTATGAAAGTAAATTTTCAACTTAGGAAGTTACAGTGATGTGCCAGTGAAATGTTCATATTGAGTTTTTTCAGTGTACAAAGTTATGATAAGGGCTGCTAGACAAATTTACTTATAGACTTTTCAGTAATATATTTGGAAAGGAAAAAAAAGAGTTTAAAGTAAAGATTTTTCAAAGGATAATGATGACTGCGATGGCTTGGGTACAATCTCTGTAGTAATAGTCAGGTAGGAGTGTCTGACACTCCAGTAAGGTGAAGCATCCTTGTGCTTTGCCCTTGTCACTTCAATAGACTCGATTACATATAAGTGATGAATAATGGAAGAGGTAAATGTATAAATGAATATTTCAGGCTTGTTTTGTTCTTTTCATTTTCAAGACAAATGAGATATGTGTAAAAAATTGAAGGCAAAATTCAAAATATGTGAACAAAGAAATTCTCAAAAATAAATTCTCCTATGAAAATAATTCATGAGGTAGTTTTCAAAAGATTTTTCAGGAAAATGTACATAAATAATTAATAATATTCCTAGCTTATAATACATTAAAATATTAAATGCATTCATATATTATGTAATATATTATGTAATATTATACATTATTATATTATACATATCTATATATTATATGGATAATATATATATTTTATATAATACTATAACATATATTGATTTGCGTTGTTTTGTTTTTGATACAGGGTCTCATTACTCAGTTTGGACTTGTAGTGATCCTCTTGCTTCGGCCTCCCTGGTGCTGGGATGAGTGTGTACCACCACACCTGGTTTTGAGACTGGCACAGCGCTCCTGGTGTGATGTGCATGATGTGCCCAGGATTTCAGGCCAGCATGGCATGCAGTACTGGGATCAAACTCAGGACTTTGTGCTTGCCTGGCGCTTATGACACTGAGCTATCTCCCCAGCCCATATCCATTGATACAGTTTATAGGTATGTGTCAATTAACAACCAGAATACCTTCTAAGAAGAAACGCATTGTTAGGTGATTTTGTGTTTGTTCAAATATAGCTTTTTTCATGTATTTTTTAGGATAGGATCATATAGGGTCTTACTAGATAAATCAGACTCCAAGTGATCCTCCTGTTTTCAGCCTCTCAAGAGCTGGGATTACAGGCTCACACCAACATGCCCAGTCTCGGTCACTATGTCAGTGTGCCCAGGTAGGTGGGGTGTTCCCTACACTTGCCTTAGCAGGTGCTTTAGTGCCCTGACCTATCTAGCAAGCCCTGAAAATGTACCTTGTACTATAGAATCCTAGTTAGCCTCTTGCACACTTACGCACCTTCATATAGTATAGCCCATTTCTCCTGCCTTATAATGAGCAATTCAGTGATTAAAATACAAGGAAAAGAAATGATGTTCTCCTAATAGGATTTCTGGTCAGAGTAAACTAAAATAGTTTTTCTAGGCCATATCTGTCCATTGTAATGTCTCTGACTGACAACAAAGTGGTAATGGACATCATCCCCTGAAAATGTGAGCCAAATAAAATATTCCCTTCTTGAAACAGTGGATGTGAGGTATTGTTTCCCTCTGAAAAGAAAACTGACTTGCCCCAAAATTGTTTACAGAAAATGAGATTTTTATTGTGTTTATGTAGATCAAAAGACTTTGGAATGGATCTGTTGGAGAAGTTACTGTTGAAAGTCTGGCAAATCAGGTTGGAGAAAGCTGAGAAGTGTATAAGTACAATAGGATGACTAACTATGGATAGAACTCAGAGGTCAGAATGCGATAGAAATGTTGAAAGCAAAGGCCACTTTCACCTATGTTTGTGCATGTATGTATATATTTATGTATGTGTGTATGTATGTGTGTGTGTGTGTATGTGTGTATGTATACCTTGTTTATGTTCTGCAACTTCTCCATAAGTGTGTTTTAGGGAAGAGAGCTAACAAATCTGACAGAAAATTTCAAACAGTGCAATAGTCAATGCCATGTTAAAGTTACTAATGACTGATTTTATCTAAATATGTAATGAGAATCAGGAACAAACAGCAGAATAGAGTAATTTGATAAAATTCAGTTTTGATCCGGAGACTGCCATGTGTAAACATGAGTTAAAAGAAGGCTGGCTTTTGAAAAAATTAATGTAATTAAAAGGAAATCTACCATTGACTGGACATAGTGGTACACAACTGCAATCCCAGAGCTCTGGAGGCAGAGGCAGAAGGATCAACCAACCTGGGCTATACAGTGAGTTCACGCCCAGGCTGAACCATGTAGAAAACCCTGCATCAAAAAGAAAAAAAAAGAAGAAGAAGGAGGAGGAGGTTGAAGAGAGGGAGAAGGAGAAGGAAAAGGAGGAGGAGGAGGTGGAGGTGGAGGAGGAGGAGGAGGAAGAGGAGGACGAAGAGGAGGAGGAGGAGGGAAGGATCTCAAAAAACAAGATCCCATCCGTTGAAAGCTGATGAATGAAAAACTGTGAACTTTCCTTTTGAGACAAGAGTTCCTGTGAGCCCTTTATTCAAGATGGACCACTTAGGAAAATGTTCCTTGGGATTTATTTCACCATACTCAGCCTTTCAGGCACCCAGAGCCTGCTATAACCATTGTCCAATAAGATGTAGTTACTGCTTCCACTGGCAAAAATTACAAGAGTCTTGTATGTTGCACTGATTTAATGAGCATGCAAGATGCAAGAGTTGTTTAGTCAAGAACGCTACCTCCCATATTTAAAAGGAAGACCACTAAGCTCCAGCAAGGAGGCCCTGAAAGAGCAGGAAGTGACACTTGAGAAAGAAGGTACAGTTTGGATAACAGGTAGTAAGGGGTGCCAGGAAAATGGAACATGGATCAAGTAAAGCTCCAGATCATACATGGAGCCAACCTAAGTCAGGGACCCAATGGGAGGGTCATAACCAATAAGGCCATATGGATGGGCTACCCAAGTGCATTGGCGGTTACGTCTCACCACAATGAACCTCAGTGTCAGACATGGAAGTACAGGACTTACTATGCACCCTGTTAGTTTCGGTCTTGATTGCATCCTATCCTTTTCTGTGCCACTCTTCATCCCTTTCAAAATAAAAGGTTTATTCTGTCACACTGTGTCTTGGAATTGTGTAACATTTTCATTTGAATTATGGAGAGTCCCAGCTAAATGTTTACCATGAGGTTCCAGAAAGACTTTGGTTTGGACTTTTGGAAAGCACAAGAACTCACGAGAATTTTGCGAAAAGATTATTATTTTCTCAGTTGTATACATTGTAATGTTAGGGGAAATTATTGACTTGTGGTTGTATTTTTTTAGAGATTAAGTATGATTTTTATTTATTTTTATTTTTTATTTATTTTATTTTTTGTATTTTTTTTAGCGAAGGGTCTACAGAATGTACAGGATCTCACTACTACATTGAACTGGTAGTGATCCGCCTGTTTACAGCCTCCCAAGACCTGGGATTAAGGTGCAAGCCACCACCACCAGTCTCAGTTGCCATCACAGCATGCCCCAGGGGCGGGGACAGCACAAATGGCCCAGGGATCATACTCTGGCCCTGCACCTGCTTGCAGATGCTTTAATCCACTGAGCTATTTGATGGTTCTTAAGTGTGATTTTAAAGATACATTTACTTGGATGTTAATGCCAAGGGAAAGAAAGTGGTTAAGCTGAATTAGGTCAGTTGGATTGGCTTGATAGTCACCAGGAAAATGATTAAGGCAAACTGAGATATCTGTGTGACTCATGGAGGGGTGACTGGTACTATATCTTGTCCCCCATCCCTTTTTCTCCCGTGTTGTTCCTCTCCTTTTTTCACAACTGCCCCTGCTTGATTAACCTAATCACGGCCTGAAACCAGGAAGCCCTAAAGCAGGTAAACTTTTCCTCTTTCATTCCATAGTTCTGGGTGTCGTGTTCCAGCAACAGGAGAAATGATTATTTTAATAGCTAACATTTAATTGTCATCATCAGACTTTGGCTTTTAATAAAAAATGTACATAGTAAATTCCATAAATCTTAGAATCATTCTTAATGTGGTTAAGATAAGTGATCCAAAATAATACCTATTGGTATTTTCATTATTTTATCATTGTGTCAAACATAGTTTTGCCTTTAAAACACAGCAGTCAAAACTGTAAGATCTTCACAGTGAAGAGGACTTCCTCTCTTGCTACATATAAAATACCGTGTATTCTATGAATATTAAAACAGGCTTAAATTATAAGGCAATCCTTCCACTGTTGCAGTTAGTTATGCAGGAGCAAACATTATATCTCATAGTTTACAATCACAATAATTGCATGAGAGGGGAGAAAAGGTAATCATAATTACGACAGACATGTACCAATAAAAATAGTAAGTTTTAAAAAAACAATTGAATCAAATTGGAAATGATCAGTCTTCCTGCGTTTGACTACTGTGTTAGAAAACACGTGACAATCTTTCACCAAAAAGATTTATTCATTGCATTGCATATGAATTATGCTCAGAAGCAATAAAATAAATGCAAGTAAACAGTGATAATAACTGAATAATTCAAACAAAAATATGTAGGTTTCACACATCTGTGATGTTTTAATTCTAAGTGTTTTTGGCTTAACAAGGTAAAGTTGATTCACAGGCTGTTGAAAATTTGATATAAAAGACTACATTTTAAAATTTCATATGTATTATGGACAAAAGCAAGCAATCATGAATTACTATTGTTATGAATTTTTATTATATACTTTGACTTTATTTTCTTTTTAAAAAATATTTAGGGAAGGATCTACAGGGTGTTCATTGTTTCACTACGAGATCGGACTCAAAGTGATCTGCCTGTTTACAGCCTTCCAGGAGCTGGGATTACAGGTATGTGCCACCAGGCCCAGTCTCAGTTGCCATCTCAGTGTGCCCTGGAGGCAGGGCCGGCGGAGCAGGCCCGGGGATTGAACTCCAGGCCCTGTGCCTGCTTGCAGTCTCCTTAATCTGCTGAGCTATTTGGCTGGCCTTTGACTATATTTTCTATTACTGTGTTTCCTAAACTTAATTTTGACCTCTATAAGCCTCAGTTTACCTATTGAGATAAACAGTTACCAATTCATATATCATATATCCTATATCCTATATATCACATATATAAAATTTATTTATTTATTTATTTGTACAAAGTCTCACTACACAGCTTGGACTCATAATAACCCTCCTGCTTTCAGACTCCCCAGCACTGGGATTACAGCCCTGCGTCACCGCGCCCTCACTCTATGGCTGTCTCAGCAACCTGGGTGCGGGGCTGGTGTGGCATGTGGTGCAGGGGATCCAACCCGCTCCCTGTGCTTGCCTAAGGAGACACTTAGTCTGCAGAACTGGACAGACAAAAGTTACCAAATTATCAGAATGATCTATTTTCTTTTTGATTAGCTAAGAAAATCAAAATAAATAAAATGTAGAAAAGCAACATATTTGGTGATGATGAGGTCATAAAAGGATGAGGCAGTTCTCACTAATATCCTGATACTCCCATTGTGACAGTGAGTTTTATGGATCATCTATCAATTCAGAGAAGCGCAGATCCTTACTGATGATGTATCAAATGCAGCTTCTTCAGTGACCAAGTTGGAGAAATATTTTGCAGTTGTTTTCATGATGTGAACTTTAATTGCCACATATGAGGTTTTTTAAAATTTCTAGTTATGATATTTTTATAAAGAAACATTTCATCTCAATAGGAAAGCTCTCCCTCAGACCTCATTAATGATTGACTGTCTCACACCATGAAAAATGGAAATGTGAAACCAGGAAGTGTTTCTGACATGACAGTGTATTTTCTGTTTGAGTCCCTGATGTATTCTAACTGCATATTTTTCAATACCATTTTGAAACTGTCTAACTATTTGAAGTTTTTAATTATCTGGGTTATCTTAAGTGGTCAATTATTTTTTTCTGAAAACATTTTTAAATTGTTTATTTGGTTATTACAAACATTAATTCATCCTTCTGCCATTCTCTACAAATGATCTCATTCTCTTACAGAATATTATTATCACACAATAATTAACAACACACTAAACCTGTTCTTTCATGCCTAGTTGTTAGGAATGAAAATAATTTTCTTTCATATAATGGTAAAAGTGAGTTTTTCCTTCTTCTAAAATGTAACATTCTTTAAAGGGAAGAAAATATGTTTATCATTTAGAAGTAGGTAATCTAGATGTATTTTCCAATTTGGTCCTTTTTTCAAAATAAAAGAATAGTAATTTATAATGAAATGTATGAAATGAACTAAAGATTCAGAGACAGCACAGTGTAATCCACAAGGTGCACAACAATGTAATCACCACCCGCAACAAGATGGAGACCGACTCCGGCAACCAGGGAAATACAATTTTTGCCTCCTCTTAGCTCAACCTCATACCTGCTATTAGTTATTATTCCCAATCCTCACATAATCATTTAATCTTTGTTTGTTTCATAAATTTCTTTGAACAGAATCTTCTTTGAAATGAATCATCCAATATGTCTTCAATTAATTCAGTGTCCTTTGGTTCATTCATATGGAATCCACAAGTAGTAATTTTGCTTCCTTCTATATTTTTCCATGATAAGATACACTAAAATTGAAGCATTCTATATGCATCTTAGAATTTTTCTGGAGTTTAGCTATGAAACATAAGTGCATTTTGAATGTTCCTATCTTCAAGGGGACACCTTTCTCACATAAATATACAATTAAAAAATATGGCAGTTGATAATATTTTTAACATTTCTTACTGATAGCTTTAGTAAATTGTAGTTGTCCTAGTGACTATAGAATGCTACATTATTATATTCAAATATAAAAATTCTAAATTTCAATAAAAGTCTTATATTTTAACTACTAATCATTTAAAATATTTAATTTATGAAATTGCGCAAGTAATTATTCTATTAAGCCAGCTTCCCAGCCCCTGAAATTGTGCAAAGGATCTTCCCCAGTATTAATTTGGTCATTAGTGATTTCTATAAATTCTTTATATAGTATGGATGTGAATCTTTCAAAAGATTCCCATAAGAATTATCTTTTCTTACACTATTTCTAAGGTATGTTTACATTGTTTAACTTATTTTCATTAGTACATGTTTGTAGTAAGTAATCATTGTATTATTGTGTGGAATTGGTATACACACATAAGAACTCTTGACACTTTGGCCCAGTGTCTTCTGAGGACATGAAATTTCATCATAAAAGCCAAATTATTATTTTCCTTTTATAATAAATAGTTTGACCTCTTTGTTACAGATTGTCATTTGTTGCAGATGTAGGTCATCTGAATATAAACAAAAATATTGAAATTTAGAACTGTAGCATAAATTTTTGTACAGGCATATTTGTAAAAGCATTACCCGCAATAGCAAAATTGGAAAATGTTTCAAATGGTCATTCAATCCATCTGAATAGATGAACAATACATCAGTGTATCTACAAATGAACATTACTCAGACTTGAAAGGATATTCTGACATATGTTACAACATAAATAAACTGACAATATTATGCTAAGTAAAAAAGCTAATCACAAAAGAAATATTGCATATGATTCCAATTATATACAGTACTTAGAATATAAAAATGATACAGACAGAAAATAAAACTGTGGATGCCAGTGTCTGGAGAAGAAAGACACGATAAATTAGTTTTGAGTGGATTCTGAGTTTCAGTTTAAGAAGGTAGAAACACCTGGAGACAGGCAGTGGTACACGTTGTACTACAGTATGAATGTTTCTAATACAACTCTGCTATACACTACAGTTGTTACAGTGATAAATTTTGCATCTTCTATGTTTCACTATAACAAAGAAAAAATATAATTTCTAGGGAACACATTAAAGGAAACTAAAATAGAACACACACACACACACACACACACACACACAAAAAAAAAAAAAAAAAAAAAAACAAACTAAACCAAAAACCTCCAGATATTATCAAATATCTCGCGATTTCACCAATTTCAATGTTGAAATACATTCAATGTGACAATACCTACTAGGTGAAGAGAAACAAACACTGAAGTTTCAGGTACAATTACTTCCACCTTTTTGAGATTTAGAAAAATATTATGTACTTAAAAACATTTATTGTACCGAACAGCAATTGTATTCCTAAGTATAAATTTTCAGAAGTCTCACAACTGTGACCAAGTCCAGTCACAAAAATGTTCATATTAATATTGCTTATATATGAAAAATGATAGTAACAGCATCTATGCAGGCACCTGGGGCTCGAACTCCCCAGTCTCTGTGTTTTGCTCCACCATCCTCCTGGGCCACATGGGGTCCACGAGCCTAGCCACGGGAGTGGACGGGGGTCCTCCAGCATGGGCAGCATCCAGCCTGATAAGGAGACCATGAAGGACCTGAATGACCACCTGGCCTCCTACCTGGAGAGAGGAACCTGGGAATAGAAAATTGGAAGCCGGACAGCAAGACTCAGGAACATCTGGAGAAGAAGGGGTCCCGGATCAGAGCCTGGGGCCATTACTTCAAGACCATCAAGAAGCCAAAGGCTCAGATTTTCACAAATTCTGTGGACAACGCCTGCGTGGTCCTGAAGATTGACAATGATCGTCTTGCTGCTGATGACTTTGGAGTCAAATATGAGATGGAGCTGGTCATGCGCCAGTCTGTGGAGAATGACATCCACGGGCTTTGCAAGGTCACCGATGACACCAATATCACTCGGCTGCAGCTGGAGACAAAACTCGAGACTGAAGGAGGAGCTGATATTCATGAAGAAGACCCATGAGGAGGAAATCAGAGGCATTCAAGCCCAGATTGTGGGCTCTGGGTTGACTGTGGAGGTGGGTGCACCCAAGTCTCAGGACCTCGGCAAGATCGTGGTGGACATCAGGGTCCAGTACAACGTGCTGGCTCAGAAGAACCAAGAAGAACTGGACAAGTACCGGTCCCAGCAGACTGGGGAGAGCGCCACAGCAGTGTGCTGAGGTTGGAGCTGCGAGGCGACACTCACAGAGTTGAAGCACATGGCCCAGTCCTTGGAGATTGACCTAAAGTCCATGAGAAACATGAAGACTGTCCTGGAGAACAGCCTGAGAGACGTGGAGACTTATGGAAACCGTCAATACAAATTTGTGCATTCCAGGGAGTATCTCTAACAAGTGAGTAAAAGGTGGGAAGAAAATTAAGGGAAAAACCTAGTAGAACCTTATATGAACTATTAAAAATTATTTTCATTATTTTAAATTTTAAAGTCAATATTTGACTTATAGATGTTTGCTATATTTTGTTTTATATATACTTGTGATTGTAAATGTGTACTGTGTTCCAAATACAATAATCAGTACATAAATCAAAGTTTTGTGATCATCTTGGGATGTTAATTGATACTAAAACTATTTTTACCTTGAAATCTATTAATCTCACTGGAAATTGTGCACAGTTAGAGGATTATATCTGTTTAGCAAATGTCATTTTCTTTTTTCTTTCATATATTTTTCAAATACAATGAAAATCAAACATTAGGGGGCAGGGAGATAGCCCAGCAGTCTTACCTGCCTGGTAAGCACAAGGACCCCAGTTTGATCCCCAGTACCACATGCCATACTGGCCAATGAAATGGGACATGACATCGCATGCCTGTAAGCCCGTCGCTGGGGAGGCTGAGACAGGAGGATCGCTATGAGTCTGATCTGTGTAGCTAGACCCTGTGCCAAATAAATAAATAAATAAATGATTTTAAAAACAAACCAAAAAACACTGTAGCACAAATGTTCTAAATGTTAAGCATCTCCCTCAAATTTCATTTGCAAGTGTAGTTAGCCGAATGTTCAATGCAGTCTGATTGTCAAGCAATATTCTGCACCACATATGACACAGTAGTATTACGTACATAGTTAATAATTTTCGGAGTCTGCTTCGCATACCTTATTCATGGCCATGTGGTGTGGATAGCCCCATAAGGGTAGTATCACAATGTATAGTAGGGAAGTATACAAAATGAGATTGAGACAGTGATGACCAGAGGGTATTTGAATATAAATTGTAGAAAGTAGTCTGCACATTGTTTTAAAAAAATTAAGTTCTCTTAATATTTGTACCTAAAACCTCAAAAGAATTGGATAATATGTAAGAATAGAAAATGAAAGCAGTTTAAAAGAATTTTCCCAAACTTCAAAGCAAATAAAATTGAGACCTTGATTGCCTTTGACATGGATGACAGCTCGTTATACCGTGGGTTCACAGAACAGAGTGATTTTGAATTTGGTATCTTGCCATATTTTGCTCTTATCGATAAATGTCTATTTGAAATTTGTCAGGTGAAATGTCCTCTGCACTTTGTAGGCAAGGATATCAATTTACTTTTTGGGATCTTGCTCTAATATTAGAACATAAATTACTTCAGAGGAGTTAGTAATGGGCTTTCCTGATAGTTCTTGTGTGGATGAAAAAAATTATGGAATTTTGCTATTTAAAATACATAAAAAGAGGTCAAAGTGACTTAGATTCTAAAAGCATATTATTGTGAAAGTGAACCTGGTCATCACCTTCATATTTTTGTCATGAATATTTAAGCTGTACTCCAATTTCAACTAACTGATCTTGAACACTTCCTTTACTTATAAATATCAAGCAGCTTTAAATAAGAATGCAAAACTAAAACAATAACTAGGCATTCAACTCCTCCATGAACCTAAGGAAAGGGCCTGATTCTACAGGACTATGAGAATATGTACCTTAAAGAATATTTTTTATTGTTGATTTAATTTTTCATTGAATATATAGAAGATGAAATAATTAATTTAATCTCCTTATTTTGCCTGTAACTGAATGTCATCACAAATTGAGAAAGAATAATCAAAGAAAATAAATAAGGTTCTTAAAACGTAATGTGTAAAACTTGTTATTGTAGAAATATATAATGAGCTAAGCACTATAAATGTCTGTTGTTGCATTGAAAAGGTTTGATGTTTTGAGGGTACTTATAAACTCCACCAATGAAGTATTTCCACGTTGTAACTCAATTGAATAATTTATGACCTAAATTTTAGCAAATTCTATTGTCCTTACAACCCATAGGATAAATTACTAATCAACAAATAAATTACATTTTTAAGGAAATAAAATGGAAATGTCTCATTACATATTTTCATTTTATGAGGACATTATGACTTCAACTAATTCAGTGTTATTAGGAAGATCAGATTTAATAAAGTATAATTAAGATGTTTATTTAAATACTGTTCAAAAATAATTATTCCTCTATGCAAATACATTTTGGCATTCTGAAAGTCGTATATGCTCCCTACATTTACAGAAATTATATCTATTGATATAAAACCGTATATCTAAAACAATAGTTCAAAGATAAATATCAAAATTTACACTTTAACTTTTCAAATATATATCAAACTGAAAACATAACTGCATATTTAAAAAATTGCACTGGCTGACCTTTAATGCATAAAGTAGGTTTTATATTTTTATTCAAATTAAAATATAGAAACAAACAGGAAATATTTGAGAAACTAAGATTTTTCCATTGTTGTGACATTCAGAACATATTTTTGTTTTCAATATTTATTTTAAATTTTAGTTGTGGTAAAATACATATAACAAATTTTCCCATATAATCATTTTAAAATTTGCAGTTAGGAATGTTATACTCAATCACATTGTCTAGTCAAGAATTCTCTTTATGTTGTACAACTAAAACTCTACACACATAAAACTCTACTTCAATGTTCCCTACACCTAACACCTGCTATTTACAGTTCTGATTTATTTATAGATTTGACTAATCTCTGTACTTCGAAAAAGTGGAATCATAGAGCATTGTGTTCTGAGATAGTTTGGATTACTCAACATAATCAGAGTTCATCCATGTCAGAGAATATTTCAGAATCTCCTTCCTTTTCAAACTAAATAATATCCCTTTTCTATACATGAAATAAATTGTTTACCTAAGTATCTGTCAATAGGACTTTGAATTGCTTCTGTACTTGGCTATTGTAGAGAATGCTTCTAATAAACAGAGGTGTAGAAAAATATTTTTTCCAGTCGCTACTTTTAAACTTCTGTGTATATATTCAGATGTGTAGTTGTTGGATCAAATAGCAATGTTGTTTAACATGTAGAGAAACAGCCAGACACTTTTCCTCAGTGTTGCAAGCATCTTGCATGCCAACAACAATGTGCCTCTATTTTTTTCATATCCTTGACAACACTTATTTTTTTTATTATGAGAGAAACTAACTTAATCAATACAAAATAATAGCTCAACGTGCTTTGGATATGTAGTTGCTTAGCTGTTAGTGATTGGAACACTTTTTAATTTGCTTGTTGACCATGTGTGCTTCTTATAATAAATGTCTGTTCAACTAATTTTCCTGTTGACTTTTTTCTATTAATTTGCATACTTTTTGTAGCTATTCCAAATATTACTGTACTATGAAATATATGATATGTATATATTTCTCATTCTTAAAGTAGCCCTTTAACACTGTACTTCACTGCATGATACACAGATATTTTAAATTTTTCTTTAGCCCAATTTAAATTCATATTTTTTATTTCTGTTGCCTTTGTTTCTGGTGTTATACTCAAACAATTATTGCCTAATCTACTTTGGCTAAAACACAATGTTACATTATTCCAATTTTTATTTCTCTACAATTCTATTTTTCAAAGATTCTACATCATCCAGAAGTGAATTGTTATTGTCAAATTCTGTTTTATGCTGACATCAATTTTTATCTACCTCCTTGTTTCACCTTTTACTTTCTTGCATTGTGCTGTATCATGGGATTTCTCCTTCTATACTTGCTTATTTCATTCATCTTTGTTTAGTGAACAATTCTGTATTCCTCACTTCCATAAATATTTCTCGAAATTAATTGGTGCATATTAATTTCTCCTGTAATGGTTATGAAAAATAGACAAAAACAGCCCTCATTCCAAAAATATATTTCAAATTAAGCTTAAAGTGTTTCACAATTTATGCTTCTTAAATGTAACACAAGAGGTTTTCATACCTAATGCTAGGATCCAATTTTGCTTCAAATATTCCCTTAAATGCAGAAATAATTAAAAACCTTTATTTCAAATTCAGTCTTCATTGTGTGGTATTAGACATATTAAATTTTAATTAAACCATACATATTATCATGTGTAATACCTATAAAATGTCATTGAATTATTTTAAAGCAAATAATATGATCTCCTTATGAGATCTTATTTAAGTATTATGGTCTTAACTATTTTAGTTGCACTGCAATATAGACTCAATGAAGCAATATTTGTTGAACACAAAATAAATGTTTAAGAACAATGACATACATGATCACAAATGTCTATGTGATTAATCTTTGAACTAATTTTCCTCAGCGCTGTTTCAATTTAATTTCCTAACGTTTGTTGTTTTCTAGGTGAATATTTAGCAAATTTTTCAAGCTTAGCACTACTAGAATAATACCTGATATACATGCTATTATTGAAATTACTTAACATCTGCATGGTCAGTTGTCATTATTTCATTATATTTATAATCAATTAAATGAAATAATTTAAACCACGTTCAATCCCCATATCCAAATCTATACAGAGTGTTGCCTGTTTTTCTTCAAAATGTCTATAGTCTTCTTTCCTCTTTTTCTTACCTTAGCTTGGGATTTAGTTGTCTCTCCTCACTTAAAGCTTAGCATTGAGCATTCAGAGCATTTGATTATATTCATTTAGAAAAGATTTTGTTTTAGAGAATATAATAGGATGTAATATGTTTATCATGTATGCATATATTACTGATATATGCATATATACTGTCTTATAGGTCAGATATAAGAGTTTATTTGAAGTAGTGATAAGTTTTATGATTCCACTACATATACTTCCCAATTTCTATATTTTCATTTAGGTTAATAAGCCAGGAAAATGACACAAGATTTTATTAATCATATACCTAGGAGGTATTGTATACATCTAAAGACTGCCAATGGAGCCAAAAGTTGCACACCAAAGATAATATAAATAAAAAATTGAATATATGGTACAGTATTAGATGTTTTACTTTAGTTTTCAGTTGGACAAAATGATTAATATAAGAAGGCTTAATATGGCACCATCATAAAATGATTACATTTTCTAATTAGAGTAGAACAGGAGATTGTCAATGAGTGTTACTCACTGATATACATTTAAACACAGGAAGGCAGGTGTATTTATTTATTTATTTATTTATTTATTTATTTATTTATTTTCGTGGGTACTGAAAATTGTACTCAGGACCTCATGTTTTCCAGGCAGGGTCTATGTCACTGAGCTATATCCCTGATCTGGGGAGAAAGGTTGTTATTCTGGACCATTGTCATATGCATGAAGACTACCTTATTTGAGTTCTGACATAAGGGTAGAGATTGAACTCTACTCCAAATGCAGTATGGGCAAGTAGTAATTTGTATACCAAATCAGGGTGAGATAGTAGGTAGAAAATTAGTAAGGCAAAACATGTGAATAAGGGAGATTCTGAAGATTTCCTAGTGAAGATAGACCAGGATGATTTACCTATGGATGGAAGGAGGATGAGAAACTCAATTTGATATTGGATTGATCAGATATCAGGGCATGTAATGCTACCTAACTGACATAATGGCATTCTTTTCTAAAACTATATTGTACAACAAAGTAGAGAGATAAGGAGTAGATAGATGAAACAATTGTCTGGTATGTGGAAGGCCTTGGGTTTGATACCAAGTACTTCAAAAGAAAGAAAAATATTACAGATGGGCCCTGGAGAGGTTCAGGAGGTTAGCAAAGATTTGGCTGGAGAAATACGATTTGCAAATATGAACAGATATCCCAAGAAAATTGAATAGGTTAATGGAATAAAAAGAAACTGACATACACTGGAAATTAGCAAATCAAAGTATTAAATTTGTCTTATAAAACCAGTATAGCGTGCTCAAATTTTAAGATGATATTTGAAGCTAATGACAACATACTGAACTTTATAGCATAGAGATAAATGATGTTCAGCTTTATTTATATTACTTTGCTATTTGAATTATCATCTTGTGACAGTCTTTAACTTTACTATAAAATATATATAATTTTTTTTCTTTTTAATTTTTCCTACATCTGCATAAATATAATTTGCATATAAATATTCTGTGTAAAAAGCAGGAGTTTTGCTAAAACTACCACACATAAGCAGAGCATACATTACATGTTATTCATATAACAAGAAAATATTTACTTACTTATATACAAATCCGAAGGGTGTCACCATGTGGCAGCTGAATCATACATTAAGGTTATCTCATGGAAAGTGCTATATGAGAAAAAGTAATAATAAATGAAAAATCAATAGAAAAATAAAAAGGCAGTTATTTTCCTGTAGTTTTTAAAAAGTAAATATACAGAAAACAGAATTACCAAATGAGTGCTTCAATATCATTTGGGAAATAAATTGCCAAATAATACTCCACTTAAAAATCATTAGTATTTCTAAGTTGCACTTAAACTTGATGTAATCATATTTCTTAATCTTGGGTTTTCAGTATATTATTTTAATGCAAATTTACTCCTTTCTCTGAGTAAGATTTGATTTTATCAATTTTGATGGAATTGTTAAAATTGTTTGCCTGAGATGTTTGGGATATCAGGAATATACAGGTGGTATCCAATCCTAGCGACAGATTAAATGCTTGGGACAAACTTCATGTGGCAATAAAGTAACAATCCTGGGAGAAGAAATTCCAGAGGTAACTTTCCATCCTGCAACACTAATAAATAGTCACAATGTCAATATCTGAAAAGAA
>NW_004524725.1:5156780-5157606 GCF_000260255.1 Octodon degus | reverse complement strand
TGGTGGAAATTTAAGCTCAAGCTCCTTGGATTATAAAGAAACATCTAAGTAGCCTTCATTTTCTTCAAGTTTATGATAAACTATTTTGTCCTTTTTGGATGCAATATCAAAACATCAAAAACTAGGCAATTTAGACTGGACAGAAATATATGATCTGTTTTTTACAGTCTAGGAAATTTAAGATCCAGGGAGTCCATATGTTTTATGAAACGTCTATAACAAATCCTATGGCAGCTGGGCATGGTGGTACACTTGGGAGGCTGAGGCAGGAAGAACCCTGTGAGGTTTAGGCCAATGTAGGTTACAGAGTGTGTTCATAACCATCTTAAACTACTCAAGAAGACCCTGTCTCAATAACAGCGATAATAACAATAACAACAATAAGGCACTTAATATGTCCCATAATTATAATTATATGTGCAATTATATTATTATAATTACTATAACTTCTACAACAAAAATGCAAAGCCTGGGTATTAGAATACAAGATATTAAACTTCCGATCCCAGCCATTATTCTGCATTAACAAGCATTCAGCATTAATTCATTCATGACAATGGAGCCCTCATGACCTAAATGCCTCCCTTTAAGCCCTATTTCTAAAGAGCATATGTTTACTAAATTTAAAATTTCTCTCTATACTAGAGATCGAACTTAGGATCTTGCACTTACCTGACAGGTGCCAATGACACTGAATCATATTTCCAGTGTGTTGACTAAATTTAGAATAAATTTTTCCATGTAGAATTATTATTACCTAATGTTTTTGGAGACACATACAAAACATAAAGTTCACTCAGCCTCAGCACACAAATCTCATATTCTT
>NW_004524725.1:5154117-5155140 GCF_000260255.1 Octodon degus | reverse complement strand
TCACAGTGTTTTTTTAGAGGCTCAATAGGAATCACACTCACTATCTTGTTTGTGGAGATCTTGGCCTTTTCTAGCCTACTCCTCTGAATTTTTTTTTCCAGTTATATATCTTTATTTTCTAAGTCCTCTTCCATATTCCAGCTATTCACTATGTCAGCAGTCCTAGTGGCCAAAACAAATTTCTGTCTAATTCTATTCGCTGTAACCAAATATCACAGACTTTATGATTTAAAATAAACAAAAGCTTATTTTCTTGTGCTTTGGCATCCTGGAAGTCCATGATTGAGGGTCTAACATCTGCAAATCCTCACTTGCTCCATCATCCCAGGGAGATTGACAAATAGAGAACAAAAATGAAAGCTGTAATTGCACAAGCAGTACCAAGTCCTCCAATAAAGAACAACTAACCAATATGATGGTAGATACTCATGACCTTAATGTGTCTCATGAAGTGCCATCTCCAAACATTATTGTACTGAGCATTAGTTATTCCACAGATGATCTGCGACTGACATGGATGAATCATTGAAATGACTTGACATCAAAATCTTGGATTGTAAAAGTAATTATATCTATATCCTCACCCACAGAAGATGATTCACTTAAATGTCACATTAATTGTGCAGTTACTGTACTGAAACAACACAATTCAGTCATGCTTTTATTAGGAGACAGTTGCTGCTCATCCATAATGACACTGAAGTCATGCAAAGCGCTGTAGGTCAATTATTAATTCCTCTGAAAAATAATCAACTAATGAAGCCTGACAATTTTAAAATAGAGAGCTATGTGTTATAAGAATAAGGTTCTCCAAAAGTCTGTCAGTACATAAGCAGAGGATTCTTTACTGGAAGCCTAACAAAGCAGCAGCAGCTATAAGCTGATGACTTTGAGGAATAGGCTCAAAGAGAAAAATAAAAATAATTTAAAATGCATCAAAGGTGTCAGAAAAAGTCATGATTTGATTTGTGTCGGGTATATTCTTTGCTATTTTGTAGTTTGAATATTTTATTTTACTTTATA
>NW_004524725.1:5150450-5152347 GCF_000260255.1 Octodon degus | reverse complement strand
TTATTTCCACAATGGAAATGCTTCACTGTAATCAAGCTGCAGTGTAGTCATCGGGTCACAGGCTCATCACCCTGGGAAGAGTACCACACCACAGCCTCCGGGTGGGTCTCCAGTGGGGTACACTGCGTTCAGGAGCTGCTGTAGCCGATGAGCTCGGTGAGTAAGAAGCCATGTCCCTGAGCTCCTGCATAATGTCCTTCCCTGTCACCATGGCCGCTCTATTCATGAGCAACTTGGGTACAGAATGCTGTGGAGCAAAAACAAGCTGACTGAAATCTTCAGAATGGGTATTTGTTTCCACTCTTCTGTCCTTCAGTCATCTTTAAGGATATAACCTCAAGTTTTTCTTAGCTGAAGAAATCTTCCATTATATTTTGCTTATTCATGTTTTTAATAACCATTTCTTTCTCTGCCTCTTATATGACAATTATCCCTGCATTAACTGTTCTGTTCATGTTCATCAAATATTTTGTGACTTTCCATGTTGTTTTTCTTCTTATGCAGCTTTAGTTCATGGTTCGAGACACTTTATTGAGCTTTACTTAATGGTTTGACTAAGTATATAATCGAATATATAATACCTTTATTTTATATATTAATTTGTCTTGTAAAATTGTGGGATACATAAGATTTCGAAAATTCAAATTACCTCATGTTTAATAAAGTTGCATTTAGCATCACATATTAGACTTTAGTACTACAAAATGGGCAGGTCAATCATTATCAATAATCAACATTTTTAACTAGATTCACCTTTCTGCTCTCTTCCATCTCCTCTTTTCTCTCCTTGGTTTCATTTCCTTTTGGAAAAGATCTTTCTACTAACTTTCTGTTTCATTTTGCCCTTTATTTATATTTTGGGTTTCTATTATAAGACAAAAGTGTGCAATATTTAAAGTTATGTGTCTTATATATTTCCATTCAACATTGTGGTCTCAAGGTTAATCACTGTCCTCAAACTTGTCCTTCTTTATGGCAGAGTAGTACTCCACTGTGCATATATACCGCATTTTCTTTGTCAGTTGGTTGCATAGACTGATGGGCATGTAGGCTGCTTCAGAACTTAGCCTTTATGGATTGTGTTGCTAAAAAATGTGCATGCATGAGTCACTGTAGCATGATGCCATACAATATAAGCTGGAGATTCATAGAAGACAATGTGCTAATTGAAATGGAATTTATAGTTTTAGTTTTTTTTAGGAATCTCCATACTGACTAACTTAAGTCATTTAAACTAATTAACATTCCCATCAGCAACACTAAATGTTTCCTATTTTCCATACCCTTACCCATAAATCTTGTTTTTTTTATTTTCCAATGATAGCCATTCTTTGTGGAGTAAGATTAAAATTCATGATCGTTTTAACTTGAAATTCTCTAAAAATTAGAGATGATAAAAAATAGTTTCATATATTATGGGACAACTATACTTCTCCTGAGAAGCATTTGTGTGTTTCATTTGTTCTTATTGATTTGGTATTTCATTTTTGGGAGTGTAATTTTTCTATGCCTTTTTGCACTCTAGGTTTCAGCCCTAAGTCTAAAAAAGGGCTGGTAATTTTGTTACCTCATTCTGTAGGTTTTCTCTTTACAATGTTGGTTGTGTTTCCAACTTGATGTGATTGATGAATCATTAACTCATGGTGGCATTTCTTGTGCCACTGAAGTTCTTCTCAAACACTCCTTAAATACACCTATGATTTCAAGAGTTTGCCTATTCTATCACACAGCAAATTAAGTGTTTCCATTTCCAAATTAGATATTTGATTCATTTTTATTTTAGCTGAGTATATGTTGTGATATATGGATCTTAATTCATTCTCCTGCAAGTGGATAGCTAGATTTTCAAGTGTTCCATTTACTGAAGAAGGTGTCATTTCTCCAGTGTAAGTTTTTG
>NW_004524725.1:5148439-5149525 GCF_000260255.1 Octodon degus | reverse complement strand
CGAAAAAATAAAAATTAAAAAAAGAATATGTTGAATTTTCTGTCAGCCTAAGGCTGCTTACCTCTTGGCAGACTACACCTGGTAACATTTCAGGATTGTGACATACTTATGTATAAAATAAAAGTAAATTTATGGATCTGGGGACCCATTAATAGTAGGTATGGAACTAAAATGACTCAGAAGTAAATGCAATTTAATTCATAAATTATATTTTTATTTCTGTGATTAGAATAATAATGTTTTGTTATTCATTTCTCTGCAGACTATAGCAAAAATTGTTTTCTATATTGCCTTCCAATTTTGATGTAAACACAATGGAGACATTTGCTAGTAGGAGATACCTATTGACTACCATTAGCAGAAACATGACCGCTTAGCATTGCTTAGAGGGTACAAAGGTATGGTCCTATATGGTCTGTCTTTTTAGATAACATCCTGTAAAGTAAACTTCCATGACAAAGACATGTGTCACAACTTAAATATGGAAGGAAATCTACATGTCTCACTTGCAGAACTCATCAGAAAGAACAAGAAATATATGATGTGAATAGAAAGTTCTCAGTAGTTTCTTTGGATGCCTAAAATACATGCGTCTTCATTTGTCTAGTCTGTTCCTCTTGATTCCTTACATCTTTGAAATCCTGAATAAAGCCAGACAAAAGGTGAAGTTCCTGCTTCGGTGAGTCCCACATTTGCACAATGATGTCCTGCCACAATGAACCACATTAGCTAAGTCTACTGAAGAGAAATACATTAGATTTGTTTTAATTTCAAATTGTTGCGGTTCGATCCCTGGGCCTGCTGTGCCGGCCCTGCCACCGGGACTCGCTGAGATGGCAATTGAGATTAGACCTGGTGGCTAGCGCTTGTAATCTCAGCTCTTGGGAGTCTGTAAACAGGCGGATGACTATGAGTACTATCTACATAGTGTGATGCTCTGGACCCTGTAGACCCTGTCCTAAACACAGAAAAGAAAAATCAAATTGGAAGGCCCGCAGTATAGCTCGGCTGACTCAGCGCTTGCTGAGCTGAGCGCAGGGGCCAGGCTTCCATCCCTGGCACTGCATGTTGAGCCGGCCCCGCCCC
>NW_004524725.1:5144199-5145979 GCF_000260255.1 Octodon degus | reverse complement strand
TAGGCTAGATATACAGCTACTTTCTATTAATTCAATGAGAAGAAAGATTTGTACTAGTAGTATTTGGACAGGACATCTTATCTGCATCTTATACTAAAAATAACCACTATGAAGACTAAAATATGCAATATATTAATTATTGTAAGTGTCTTTTACTTTATTTTATTGAGCAACAAATATCCATGAGACAGTTTCAAAACTGATTAATAGAACAGTTTCAATAATTAATACATAATGTACTAACATTAGTACATTGTTATCTTCTTAGTGTTTATCCATAGTACAAGAGGCAGACAGAATAACCTGTCCAAACACTATTAGTACAAATCTTTCTTGTCGTTGAATTAAGCAAAAGTAGCTGAATATCTATCCTAACTATTCTGCATATACAGATACAAAATAGTCCTTCCTTTGTATCATCTTTTTTTTGTTTAGTCCTGTCAGAAATAGGTATTCCATTGGCATCTAAATACTACAGGTGCTTAAATTCAGCAAAACAATCCAACACAGTTCAGCAGTCCACAATAGTAGTGGATTATCCACAGAAGTTGTTGACTTGAGTCTTTCACAGCTCAGCAGAATTAATATGGCTTTACTTTATATAACTTGTTTTTATGCTTTTCTGCTGGATGGTTAAGACCAAGATAAACATCTTAGGCATACCATGGAACAACTATTTTCCATCAAGTATCGATTTGTTGAACTTTAAGTCCTTACAGAATATGAAGAAAAAATTAAAAAATAGGAATAAACACATTTTTGCACAGAAATTTAGAAATCTAACCATATACAGCATTGCAGAAGGACACTCCTGCAACAATTTTTTTCTTTTTCTTGTGTCTTTTTTTTTTCATTTATTACCCATTTAACAACAACAACAACAACCAAAAACCCCAAAAACCTTTTACTCGTAAGACAGTATAGTAATAATTGGTATGTCATGACAATAAGTATGAATTATGTATTTAGAAGACCAGAATGACAGGTATTCCAAGTGTGACCCTTCTATTACACATTGCTAACTTCAGTGCAGTTGCTTGGTACACAGGTATCAGCATATATAGTTAGCCAGGTTGAGTATCCTACCAATTAACTGCTAGTTTCAAAAACCTGCTGATGTTTCTCAGAATCCTTGCCTTGCCCATCTTGTGCATACAAATGTATGGCTTTGTCCCTGTCCTGTTTCCCAGCTTTTCTTCTTACCCTTTCCATGTTGTCCAATCCTCAACTTCTGGCTTTCCTTTTAGTTGTGTTATACCTTTCTAGTTGTATTTCTTCTCTAGAGTTCTTATACTAGGGAGACTATATTTATATTTACACATATGGGACTGGTTTATTTCACTTATGAGTATATCTTCAAGTGGTATCCACTTAAACATAAATGCTTCAGGTTTATCATTCTTTATAGCTGAGTAATACTCCATTATATAAAAATATCACATCTTTTTGAACCATTCCTCATGTGACAGGTATCTTTGTTGTTTCCAAGGTTTGGCTATCACAAATTGTGCTGCTATAAACATAGGTGCACATATATCACTATTATATGATTCTTTCAGCTTCTCTGGGAAAATTCCCAGTAGAGGAATAGCTGGCTTAAATGGGATTTCCAGTACTAGTATCTTAAGGAGTCTCCACACTGATTTCCACTATGGTTGCACAGGTCTACATTCCCACTAGCAGTGGAGAAGGGTTCTCTTTTCCCCATAGCCTCTCCAACATTTGTTGTTGCTTGATTTATTTATGATAGCCATTCTTTGTGGGGTGAGATGTTATCTCA
>NW_004524725.1:5139901-5143089 GCF_000260255.1 Octodon degus | reverse complement strand
TTGAAACTGTCCTATTTATCAGCTTTGAAACTGTCTCACTGGTATTTGTTTCTCAATAAAACAAAATTTAAAAAAGACCAAGATAAAGCAAGACCTGTATAACAAGAAATGTATGTCTTGTATCTGATAAGGTCAGTCAAGTACCCTCAGGATTTATCCTGTAATCCTGTACCGCAGTTTGCAGATCTTTTGTCAGTGTCAGCCATGTGGATGAGTCTCGGCCATTGCTTGACCAATTTGGTCTCGGTGAAAGCATGAGAGAATGTTTTCTCTCCAGGTCTCTCTTTAGGCACATTATACATCATCAATTACATTGCTCTGTGGCCCCATAATGTCCTTGATCAGAAAATTTTGGACACAATTGAGTTACATGATGTTACCATATAGGATTTCCTATGTCTTGAGTCTTCACTGACCTTGAAAGGCTATAGTCAAATTGTTGGCTGTCCTTACAGCCCTTCTATTTCTCTAATTTTTGATCTGTAACCTTAGGTTGTTAGTACTCCAGAAGAGAAGCTTGTTGTAACTATCTTATTAATCAGTTTTGAAACTGTCTCATTGCTATTTGTTTCTTAATAAAATTAATAAAAATAAATACAATAAACAGTTCTCATGTCTTACCTTTGCAATCATTAGCTCCTATAATAGAACTGTTATCCTAATACCTATAAAATAGTACAGTTAAGTGAATTATATAATTTTGAGCTCAGAACTTGTGTATAATTTACAGACTAACTTTCTTTCTATTGGAGTAAATTTATTACAATTGAATCTGAACAAATCACTCATAGACACAAGCTTTACCCTGATAGTCCCAAATTTAATCTATGTTGTCTGAAGCTAATATGTCTTAATTGCAAAAATATCTCATATCAATATCTTAATCTCATATATAAAGTACTTAAAAATAAAATATTATCTACTTAGAACAAGTGAATTGAAGTTTAGAGTGCTTCCAATAACTATAAACCCAAAGACATGCCATTGTGTTTTTTTAGCTTTTATGTTTTTAAGGATGTTTTTCCAATTTTCTTAAAATATTTTTGTAAACTAAAGAGTTTTCTAATTATTATTGTACTTTCAATGTCAATTTATATTACCAAAATGGTTAAGAAATATTTTACTTATATATCCAAGTGAGATATTAAATGCTAAGGATCAGAATTTCTCTTTTTTTAAAATTGTTTAAAAGGCTAGTAAGTCTATGCTTATGAATGCAGTAGATTTTAGAGGTGACAAAACAAATTAAAATAAAGTACTTTGAGGAAAAAAATTTCACCTCTGCTTGACATCATGATCAAAATCAAAGTCAAGGAGTCATAGTCCAGTGCTCACTTCAGAGCTGCTGGGGAAGAATTCATTTCTTGGTTCTTTAGCTTAGGGATGCCAGGTCTTTCTTAGATTTCTGCACTGCTCCAGTTGCTCCTGTAGTCCAATGACCTTCTCCTTTATGTATCTATCTATCTGGAGCATTTTAATAGTATTTCTTGAGGATGTTGGAGTGGACATTATGAACGGTTAGGCTGCAGCTTCTGTACAGTATTTGGATTTCACAGTCAGAAAATTAGGTCTGAAATTTTAGTCTGTGGTTTTCTTTCAATATAATCCTAGTAGGGTTGAGGATATAGCTCAGTGGCATAGTACCTGCCTGTTAGTTCTAGTCCCAGTATCAACAAAGAAAGAAAAAAAAAAAGAAATAAAATCCTAGGTGATTAATTAGCATATATAGAAAACTTTTACTTATAAGACAGTGCTAGAATTCCTAAAGCCAATTTGAAGTTTAAAGCAATTCTTGTCTTTTCTCCATGTTTATTAAAAAGCTTGCTTTTTTCCACCAGAAAATGACAACTAGCATCAAATTGTCAAGAGAGCAAGGCTTTGACTTTCAATCTGTATATTCTTTAAATCAGTCTCAATATTCTCAGTTTTGAAAACAGAGTATTATGAGATCTTCAGAGAAACCATAAATACGAGTCCTTTTTTTTTTTTGGTACCAAGGACCAAACTCAGGACTTTGCTTTTGTCAGTCAGGTGCTCATGCCCCTGAGCTGCCTCCCCGGCCTGAGTCCTCTTGTCCATGAATGTTAGCTCTTTATTTTTATCTGTCTTGCCAAGAGAGGTTGTTGGAGTTATAAATTTATCTTTTTTTTTAATATTTATTTATTTTTATTTATTACATTTATTTATTGTGTGTGTGTGTGGCCAGCTCAGCCCACCAGGGGGCGGGTCTGGCTGGCATGTGGTGCTGGGGATCGAACCGCGGTCCCTGATGCTTTTGCTAAGCTTGTTCTAAGTAGGTGCTTTAGACCACTAAGCCATCTCTCCAGCCCCTGGAGTTATAAATTATGGTAAAAGAAAATATTTTAAAGAAAACTTTTCTTCTAATATGTACAGGTAGTATATAATATATACTACTAGAATATTTTAGTGCAATATTTTTCAAACCACTTTCAATTTTACTCTAGTAAAGTATACACAAATATACTTCGAATGTGAACAAGACATGTGATTCAAAAGAAATTCCTGTAAATGCCTGGATTTCATTACATTTTAATCTTTTCATGTAATTAAATTATTTTAATCTTTTAATCTGAACCTTTTAAAATTAAAATACATTATAAATGCTTATAGGTATGTAATACATGAACACACATAATCTCTGTCATCTAAATTGCATTAGTTAGATACTGAAGGAACGATTTCCTTACATGATTACTTAGACTTAATAAAAAAATGTAGAATCTTTCTCTCCTAGAATTATTATCCCAAAAGGTGTTTATTCTCTAAAACTGTAATTCTGTTGGGTGTAGAGAGGTGCTATGGTTGAACCAAAGGCTTTGTGCACATTCTATGCAAGTGATGTACCACTGAGCTACTGACATGTCCTAAAACTTTTCTGGAAATTATGACTGAGAATATATAAGCTTCTATATCTGTCTTTCTGTTTGTCTACCTATCTCACTATCTATCCATCTATCTGTCATCTTCTTAGCATATTTTTAAATAGGTAAATATTCATTTCAAAATTTAAAAAAATAATTAAAAGTCATCACAACAAACTTGACCATTGTTTGTGGGTTACACATTGTGAGTACATATTTAATGTTTATTAAGATGGTCTATTTATTACACAGTCTTAAGTGTTATATACATATTTGGGCTCAGGGACATAACTAAGTAAAAAAAAA
>NW_004524725.1:5131638-5139622 GCF_000260255.1 Octodon degus | reverse complement strand
CTAAGCAGGCGCTTAATCCAGTCAGCTATCTTGCTGGCCCTTCTTTTCAACTAAATTAAACTTTGTCTAAAACAGTTTTGTGAATTGCGAGATTTGGTAGTCCTTATTTCTAAATACGTTTCCTCAAAATATAGATTATATACATTTTTGACATTCCACTACAAAGAAACTAGGATTATGTTTTATATAAATAAAATCTAGAATAAGATAACAATACATTGATAATAAAATTAAAGCAATAAAATGAAAAAAGTTAGACTAATATTTTCTTTTATGTTTAGGAAATAATAGAATATACATAGTTGGACACAATTATAAACATTTTTTTCTATATAATTTGCCACTGTGTACTAAGATACAGTATACATATTCACTATGAATATGTATATTCCATTGAAATACATAATGTGGCACTAAAAGTAATCCACAAATATCTATACAATAAGGGTGTATGACCCAAGAGCATAGAATAGAATATCTCAATGACAAAGGGGAAGAAGATGTATGCAAAATTTAATATAAATAAACTTTGAGTTGTGGATTAGGGTGCCAGAAGTGTAGTTACTCTTGTGTGGTAGGCAGACCAAAAGGGAACTCAAGGAGCTCCTAGGCTACTCATGTATTTCTAAGCCAGTAAGGCATGTAGGTCAACAGTTTGTAAAAATCAAGCAGGTTTTTCTTTCCCAATGGGTATAATTTTTGTATTTATTGTTTATAATATGTTTGAATACATTATTTTTAAAATATAAGCTAGTGAGTCTCTTGATGTTAATAAAAAATTCTATTTTTCTTGTGTCCCAGGAATTTGGGCAAAAGTTGTGGATATGTATTTATCTTAAACTATAAACTACAGTATCTATTTAAATAAAACATGTTGATATATTTGCTGCCAATTAGCGGCAGAAAATTCTATTAAAACACCAACCTTGGGACTGGGAAGATAGCTTAGCGGTCTAAGTGCCAACCTGGTTGGGCTCCCCAGTACTGCATTACTTGCTTGCCCCCAAAATCCAAGAAGTCATACTGACCACGAAAACATGGCAAGGAGGGGCATGTCTGTAATCCAGTGCTGGCAAGGTTGAGACAGGACTGTCACTAGGAGTCTGAGCTGCGTAGCAGGACCCTGTACCCAGTAAGTGTATAAAAGAGTTTAAAAAAAAAATAAGAAGAAAAATAGCCAAACTCATTCAGAAATATTTTAAGAAATTTTCTTTTATTTAGAAAATCAATGAATATTTATTCAATAATGGCAATCATGGTAGTAATAGTAATAATTAACATCTTAATTATTAATATATATTAATAAAATATGGTGTATAATGATGTACATTGTGTTTTTGATTCTCAAAGTACACAAAATTTTGAGCATTAATTAGTATCTGGCTGTTAAATACTAATAAATTTGTTTTAAAATCTTGTGTATGCTTATCATCTTGACTGCCTAGATCAGTTAGTTACTTGTGGTAAACATATCTTCTAAACAGCATTAAAATAATCCTAGATCTTTTCTGTCACACAAGAAGTATACAAAGTGAATTTCTTTGCCTTTCTTTTTCTTTTTGTATTTTAGGGAAGGGTCTACAGGGTGTTCAGGGTCTAACTACTAGATTGGACTCGCAGTGCTCTGACGGTTTACAGCCTCCCAAGTGCTGGGATTACAGGTGCCTACCAGCATACCTAGTCTCAATTGCCATCCAGCGTTCCCAGGGGCCGGGGGCAGGGGGTGGCGGCTAGCACAGCAGGCCTGGGGATCGAACCCCTGGCCCCTGTGTCTGCTTGCAAGTGCTTTAATCCACTGAGCTATTTGGCCAGCCCTCAAAGTGAATTTCTTAGGTGGAGCTTTGGGTGGCAACTGTTCCACACACTGACCCTCAGCAACTGACATTGTCTATAAGTAGCCATGTTCCCTCATTCACTATAATGCAGATTTCTAACTCAATTCCTACAGAGAATGACAAGAGAAATCATGCATACCCTCACAATGGTATCCTTGGACTTGCTCTTCCTTTGCTTTTCTTAGATTGTGCACCATAAGGGAAGCCAGATTCCATATTGTGAGACAAGTAGGTCAAGGGCCCTACGGGGCCAGGGAAGAGCCCTGTCAAAATCTCCTGTCTGAGCTTGGTACATTTCTAACAGCCATGGTAGAATCTCTGGATGAACCCACAGAAAGCATGTCTGCAATCTCCTACGAAAACTGTGGGAAAGGCCCTTAGCGAGGTATTAAAAATAAACACCAACCAAACATTGCCTGAAGCAGGGATAACAGTAAGGACTCACTCTAGGGGGGGGGATTCTGAGTTCACTTTCATTATACAGTGTTGAGTATCATAAAGAAATAGGATGGGGCAGGCAAGTCAGGGATAAAATAGATGTAGAAAAGCAAAAATTCACAAAAGATTTATCAGTGTACAGGTGGTCAGCCCAGCTGTGTGTGGTGACTCTTTGGTGTCTACTGAAGTTAGGATTCTATTCTTACACAGAAGCCTAGAGAAATGCAGCTCTGGTTGTCTTGTGGTTACATTTCAAATGTATATCTTAGCAGTGGAATCATTTAGAAAGATCCCTTTAACTTTCAAGTGATGCATGAGTACTTCCAGAGACAAAGAAAAAAAAATACAACATTTCCAACCCTATTTACTAAATACTTTAGGTAAAGAAGATCAGGGCTAGACTACAAATAATAGAGATATTTCTGACATCACTGAGCTTTCTCAGATAGGCATTTAACTGAGTGGGTAGGGGGATGTGTGTCTAGTGTACAGCCTTATGCCATAGCTTCAGCAGACCACTTGGATTTATGGTACTGTCTCACAAGTATTGGGAGATATTAGGTAATGGCTATCTATTGTTTTGCAGTAATAAGTAACTGATGCAAATCATGTTACCTGTAATTAATTAGTCATTGCAAACATCTGAAATATAGAAATGGATATTAAACTGGGCAATGAACATTCATGAGTGTAAAAAGTCAAAATGCAAACAATAATTTAATTTCTTCCTTTTTATCTCTATTCATTTTATTTCTTTCTCTTTTCTAATTGATCTGGCTCTTCCCAGAACTACTGAATAAGGGTAAGTATCATGTACATACTTGACTTGTTCTTGAATTTAGGGTGAAAGCTTTAGTTTTTAATCATTCATCATGCGGTTGGCTATTTGTGTGTGATAGATGGACTTTAACAGATTGAGATGCAGACAATATATTGCTAATTTTTAAATTTTTTTATCATGAACTGTTATTATACTGTATCAAATACTTTTTCTGCATCTATATAGGTGATCATATGGATTTTGGCCTTAGTCCTATTAATATGATGAATTATATTTATTCATTTGCATATGCTGAAACATCTCTTCATCCTTGGGATGACTCTCACTTCATCAAGTTATGTAAGATTCTTGATGATTTGATGTCTTCTATTTGCCAATATGATATTGTGGATTTTTGTATCTATGTTTATTAGGAATGGTGGCCTGTATTTCTCCTTATTGGTTGAGTCCTTCTTCAGGTTTTCATCAGGGTAGTACTTGCTTGCAGTAATGAATTTGGGAACATCAATTCCCTTTACAATTTTTTAAAGAGCTGGAGAAGTAGTGATATTAGGTCTTCTCAAAATTTCTCCTAGAATTCATCAGTGACCCTATCAGGGTTTGGGCTGTGAATGACATTATACTTTATAATAGAAGACCCCCAAAACTCTACTGGAGTATTTCTAGATGTAATATCCAACTTCAGTAGTATAGTTGGGTACAAAATCAACACTCAAAAATCAACGGCCTACTTGTGCACAAGTAACAAGCTCACTGAAAGAAAAGTTAGGGAAACAATACTTTCCACAATAGTAACCAAGGGGCAGGAGAGTGCCTGGCAAGTGCAAGGGCCTGAGTTCAATCCCCGGTTCTGCAACAACAACAACACCAACAACAAAAATAATAGCATCCAAAAAATAAAATACCTACAAATCAATCTAATGAAGGAAGTAAAAGAACGCCACATTGTAAAGAACAATTCTCTGAAAAAGGAAATTCAAAAGAATATCAGGAGTTGCAAAGTTATCACTTATCTCATATTGGAAGAACAAGCATAGTGAAAATGACCACATTTCTAAAATGTCTACTCAGATTTCATATCCTTCAGATCAAATTCAAGTAGCATATCACAAAAAGGTAGACTAAACCATCTTAAAATCCATTTGGAATCAAAACAGGTTTAGAACAGCAAAGGCCATTCTGGGCAACAAAGTCCAGGCAAAGGAATCACAATCTCTGACGTGAAATACTATTGGAGAGCTTCTGTGACAAAAATTGCGTGAGATTAGTGCAAAAAAGTCCTCAATAATCAATGGAACATATTAAGTGTGCAAAACAACTCAAGTCATGTTTAGACACCTTATCTTTCACAAAATTGCTAAAAAGCCTCCACTGAATAAAAGATAGCCTCTTCAATAAATACTACTGGAAAAAATGATTTTACATATCTCAAAGACTAAATCTAGACCCACTACATGGAAGACCCAAAGTCATCTATCAAAAAGCTACCAGAATTGATAAACAAATACAGTAGTACATCAAGATACTAAGTCAACACTGAAAATCACTAGCATTCCTGTACACAGATAACAATCTCACTGACAGAGAAGTTAGAGAAATAAGATACTTCATAACAGCATTCAAATAAATGAAATACTTAACAATTAAAGTAACAAAGGAAGCAAAAGATCTATACAATGAAAATTATAATTCTCTATAAAAAGAAATTAAATATTTCAGAAAATGTAAAGATATTCTTGCTCATGGATAGGAAGAGCCAACATTGTGAAAACAGCTATGTTTCCAAAATTGTTATACAGATTTAAAACAATCCCTATGAAAATACCATCAAAGTAACTCTAAGATATAGAGAACATATTCCTAGGATTCCCTTGGAAAGATAAAAGCCCTAGAATAGCAAAGGCAATCCTGGCCAACAAATGCAAGGCAGGAAGCATTATAATCCCTTACATGAAACTGTACTACAAAGCTACTGTAATAAAATCAGCATGAGATTGGCAAAAAACAGACCTCAGATCAATGGAAAAGATTAGAAGACACAGACTCAACTACAAACACATACCTGATCCTTGACTCAAGGGTAAAACTGTTCATTGGAAGAAAGATTGTCTCTTTAACAAATGCTGCTGTAAAAACTGGCTTTATACATGCCAAAAACTCTAACTAGATCCAGGTCTACCACCATGCATTAAACTGAAGTCAAAATAGATTAAAAATCTAAAAAGTACAAAAATAAAAAAGAATTATTAAATCTACTGGAAGAAAAAAGAGCTGGAAATCTTGAAGACATAGGACTAGGCAGAGAGTCCATGAGCAAAAAACCAAAATGTATAGGAAATACTTCAAACAGCCAACAACTGGGATTTAATCTTACTAAGAAGTTTCTGATTGTAAAAAGAAATCACCAACAGAGTGAAAAGGTGATCCACAAATTGAAAAAAAATAATCTTAACTAACAATCATTGAGACAGAGGACTTCTATCTAGAATGTATGAAGAACTAAAAAAATCAGGCCTCAAGATTCAGAGACCCAATCCAGAAATGGGCACATGAGATGAACGCACACTTCTCTGAAGAAGAAAAACGAATTGAAAATAAACACTTGAATATATGTTCCACAGCACTATTCATTCAAGAAATGCAAATTGAAACAACACTGAGGTACCATTTTACTCCAGAAACAACAGCCATCGTAATTCTAGAGAGGCTGTGGGGCAGAAGGAACTCTTCTGAACTCTTGTTGGGGATGTAAACTGGTACCTCCCCTATAGAAAGCAGTGTGGAGCTTCAACAAAAGAGCTAGGATTAGAGGTCCCACTCAAGCCAGGTATTCCCGTTCTAGATTTTTGTTTTGTTTGTTTTAATTTTTTATTTCAATTTATATATTTGGTACAGGGTCTCACTGTGCATCTTACAAAACATGTGGTGCTGGGCATTGAACCCAATCCTTGTGCTTCCCAGGGAGGCACTTAGACTGCTGAGATCTCTCTGTGGCACCCCCTCCCTTTTTTTTCCCTGAAACAACTGAACATGTCATGTCACAGTGATACAGGTACACTCATGTTTATAGCAGCACGATTCATCACAGCCAAATGTTGGAAACAACAATGTGCTATTAACTGAGGAATATATAAAAATACATATTATTTCTATGTAATAGAATAGTACTTAGCTGTAAATAAAGACAAACTTGAGGCCTTTAGAGTAAATGAATACAACTAAACAGTATACTCATAAATGAATTAAATTAGACACACATGTGTAAACGTTGACTCACCTCCCCAGTGTAATAATATAAAAAAAAATAAATTCTGGAATGTGCAACAGCTACAGCAATATGGCAAGAAACTGAAAATAAGGAATAAACAATGGAGATGAGGGAGGGGAGAAGAGGAAAAAAAGGAAGAGGGAAAAGTGCAAGCATATGTAGGAAAGTGAGATGATTGTACTACTAATTTCCATTAGTTTTTTTAAGTAGCAGTTAACATTTAATTTTTTACTATGACTAACTCTCTATGATAATATCTACAATCTGCGGCACTACATTAAGTATAGCAATGTGCAATTTAAAAACCAGGATTGAAAATTTTCCAGGAGGGGAATAGTTGTGTTGAACAGAACCTCTAGTCAGAGCTATTTGAGGAGTCTCCACACTGGTTTCCATAGTGGTTGCTCCAGTGTGCACTCCCTAAAACAGCAAAGAAGGGTTCCTTTCTCTCCACAGTTCCTCCATCAGTTGTTATTGGCTGGCTTCTTGATGCCAACCAATCTTTCTGGGATGAGATGGAATCTCAGTGTTCTAATTTGCACTTCTTGAATGGTCAATGATGTTGAACTTTCTTTTCATATATTTACTTGTTATTTGCATTTCCTCATCTGAGAAATGTATACCATATTGTCTCCTTAGTGTGAGAACTTGAAAGAGAAAATAAAATCTGAAGGGTACAATAGATACCAGGAAAATAGGATGAACCTGTTCAAAAGGAAGGAATTACTAAGTTGGGGAGAAGGACAAGAGAGAGTGTGGTGAAAATGGTTTGAATAACTAAACTGTGGATTTTTTCTGGTCTATGAAAAAGAGCAGTTAATGCTTAATTTGTTTTGTCTCTTTTTTTTTTTTTTTTTTCAATTTTTTGTCCTTTTTCTCTTCTTAATTTCTTATACATTTCTTTGCTTTTTTTCTTTCTTCTTCCAACTCCGCATCTGTACATCTGGCAATATGAACAACCAATCTGAAGACAATACTGCGTTACAGCAAATACTGTGAAATTCGGATTGCTTGGCATAGTGAAATTCTAGAACATTTTTAATTTTCTGTTTTAATAATGATTTGTACTCTCTTTAAAATATTAGAAAAAATAAAACAAGCATAATTTTAAAAACAGGGTTAATATCTTTCAATGTGTTCTTTTACATTTGTACCATATATAATATCTGATCAATTATTGTTATACTGCCTTTAAAATAAATTGACCTTGTCAGATACAAAAGTTACATTTTTTTGTTATAATATTGTTTGGACAGGATATCATGTCTGCATCTTGTACTGTGAATAACTACTACGAAAAAAACAATATGTAATTTATTAATTATTGTAAT
The DNA here is from genome assembly GCF_000260255.1 of Octodon degus. Taxonomy (NCBI): domain Eukaryota; kingdom Metazoa; phylum Chordata; class Mammalia; order Rodentia; family Octodontidae; genus Octodon; species Octodon degus. Next base: position 5,131,969 of record NW_004524725.1, on the reverse strand, counting down.
TGTCCTACTAACTTGTTTTGAAACTGTCTCATTGCTATTTCTTTCTCAATAAAATTAATAAAAAGGAAAGGAAATACATAAAAAATAAAAAATGAATTAAATTAAAATGAATAAAAAAGACAAGAAAAATTTTAAGTTTTACTGAGAGGAAGAATTAATATTTAATTGTTTGACTAAATTTTCCTCTCTGTGCCTGGTAATCTAACATTTTTGATGATAACAATACATGATATAACAACCATTATTCATTTTCTGTTTTCATTTTGAAATCCTGTATGACTTGTATAGTTGTATGTTGGTTTGTTTCTGCCTTTGTTTTTCTTTTTTATTT
>NW_004524725.1:5127105-5131053 GCF_000260255.1 Octodon degus | reverse complement strand
AGAGAGAGAGAGAGAGAGAGAGAGAGAGAGCAAAATGGAGTTGGATAAGGTAAAGGCTGAACAGGCAGAAAAAGAGTTAACCTGAGGTAAGCACACAATTGCTGCAAACACAGACTTTGTGTCATTATGCGTCTCTAAATTGGCACACACCAACTGACCACAGCTTCTGCTCATGTTAAACACATAAATGTGAACATAATAATAAGCGTACCTTCGATTTGGACCACAGATGTTGCTTCCCATGGCCTGCAGCCCGCTTCATGAAGTAGATGAATACAGTAGTCTCTTTTCTGTCCTGAAGGCCTACCAGGAGGACCAAAGCAGCGGACCACACCAAAGTGACTCCAGTGTGTCATCTGTCACCAGCAAACTGCTGCTCCTGTGAGGCAGAGTGCAGCAGAGCCTGCCTGAGGCACTTCTGATCATCCCATATGCTTTTCTAGTCCTAACTCCCTCATAAGTCCTTCTATAACTCTCAGCACTGCGAGGACAGCGTGGCCTCCTCGTGGACTCACCCGCCGCTCTCCTGCAGCGTGTCAGCCAGCGCTTCACGTACTTATATCCATAACTATTGGTCAGTTCTTCCACCATGATCGCAGAAACTGCACTGTGCAAAGCGTGTAGAATATTGTTTTAGAAAATTAATATTATTCTTTGGTGAAGACATACATGATATGCCTTGAAAAGTATTCTGAGCTAAATTCAAAATGAAGTTACCAAAAAAGTTTTCAACCAGAAAAGCTTCATTATAATACGGCTACTCTTCCGAAGTTAATAACGTAAAGTTCAGCATTCATTGGAGTCTATAAGCTTGGTATGCTTATAAAAATAATTTGTCACATTATAATTACATCTAATGCATTTTGCTAATTATTTCTTTATGGCTTAATAGAGATTTTTCCCAAAAAGCATTCAGCTTAAGCAACATTAATGAGATCAGACTTAATTTCCAACAGACTCAGTGAAATGAAAAATTGGGTAGCTTGATTTAATACAATGGACCAAGAGGCCAAATCGAACCTTTTATTTTAGAATTCAGGGTCTCCATTTTGTTCTATTAAAACATTATATACTTACATTTTGTTCCAACAATTGAACCCTAGGCAAGGATTTTTATTTCTCTGACTCAGTTTCTTGTTTTGTGCAATGGAAATAATATAATTACTATAGTCTACTTGTTTTTTGTTTGTTTTATTTTGTATAGAGAATTGAACTGAGGACCTTGCACTTGCTAGACAGGCAGTCGTGCCACTGAGCTATCTCCCCAATCCTTTTGTCTACTGTTAAGGAGCTTTAAACAGGTCAATTCCACAGGATACATACGTAACACATAGATATCATTTTAATCACATTTCTGTTTAATTACTTAATTATACTCCCCCCCCCATAGGTATAATATCTTCCAATACAACTTACAGGGTTTCCTTCCATTAACATCCACTTCCATTCTCTGGTTTTGCTCAAGTTTTTTTATTAAATACATTTACGAATTCAATTTATCTGTAATAATACCACACAGACCAAAAACTACTTTGCCGTTTTCAGGTGATTTTTCCTGTTTAAAGTTGACTTATTTAATCAGGCAGAGTAGAAATGTAGCAAAAGTCAATTTTCATTTTTATTGTTTTCATTCTTCTTAGTTTGCTCTGTCAAATTATGCTTCCATGACAAAATATCACAGGCATATCCTCGAGGTTTTCTGTTCTGTTTACCTTCACTTAGTATCAAGTATTTTATCATTTCCAGATATTAAAGAGTTATAGTCAAATCTAATATTAAAGCTTCAATTGTTTTGTAACTTCACTTAGTTTTGCATAACTATAGACAGGAGTGAGAATGCCAGGATTTTCTTACTTATCCCAGTTTTATTTTTGCTCCTTCTCATTTTCAAGATGTATCTGAAAAACTGCAGTGATTTTAATTTTAAAAATACAATAAAACACACATTGCGATAATATTCTTCAATGCACTCCCACTTTCTCCAAACACACTTACTTCAATATTCTTGTTACTTTCTTAAGTTTTTCTGGAAGTCCTCTCTTGTGAGTGTCTAGTTGCACTGCAGTGACTGATTCGATTTCTGAATCTGTTACAAAGGTTTACCTGTAGTGCTCATTTTGACCGTGTGGAAGTGGTGTCAGGCCCAGTTACTGTGAAAGATGAGAACCCATTGCATTCTTTCAAGAAGCCTGCCTTTCGTTGGAGAAACTTCTCAGCGGTATCCCCCTGAGTGTTCAGCGCACTTCCTCAGGACCCAGAACAGCTTGTGTTGGATCAGTGAATGGTCAGCTGGAGGCGGAATGCCCAGGTGAACTACCGTGTTGTTGTGGAAGAGCCAACTGAGGCTTGTGCTTATCCTCCATAGAGGAGAAAGGGAGGAGAGAAAAGGTGCCGCTGATTTCACAGGAGAAGCCTTACTGTGGCTGGCTTTCCTGATGCCAAGTCAGCTGTTGTCATTGCAGGAGCATGGCTGCTCAGGGGATGGCTGCTCTTCTCCTCAGGACAGCATTGGTCTTGGCCCTGAGCGTTGCCTGCTGGCCCCTGAGATCCCTCAGCCTGCTGGCACAGCGGACTCTCTAGCCTCCACCACTGGCCCATGGGCCTTTCCAAAGCAGTTCCCTGACACAGACTTGTGTGAGACATTGCCATGGACTCTAGGCCCTCATCTGGATTCTTAGTCTCTAGTGAGTGGAAGGACCTCTTGTACTCTTCTGCATTTTGGGTGAATATTATAAGATAATCTTATAATATGTGCTGTATTATTCCCTTGCAAACCATGACTGCAACAGAAGAATTCTGAAGTACTTCGCAATGTGGCAAGAACAATATGAGTGTTTTGTTTGGTTTGTTTTAAATAAAGAGCAGTATTTTGAGAGGAATTAATGACAATGGGTTTTTAATGAAGTATTTCTAATGTAAGTATTTACCTTGTATTTTAATGTTTTATTGCGTTCTCAGTCTTCAAGTTCTAGACTAATAAAAGAAAACAGAAAGAACTCCTATAGGACTAGGGCATGTGGAGGAAATCTCTCTGGTAACCTTCTCAGTGTTCAGCTATATGGGAAACACTTGAGAATTCCTGAAAGCATTTGGGAGCTTTTCACTGTTTCTTTGTGGTAGCATGGCTCAGCTTCTTCTTGCTCACTTTCCTCCTCTTCTCTCCAATAATCTGGGTGTGGTGAATTACACTTCCAGTTGTTTTCATTTGACCATTTTATTTATTTATTTATTTTTTAAGACATTCAAACTTCGTTACTGTACACGAGCCACATGACCCTTGAGAAGTCTTCAGAGTCTACTATGGCAGTGAGCGCTTTCTCCACTTTGGTGCCACACACAGCTTCTTAGTATAAACTCCTCCAGGAAGTCTCTGTGGACAGAGGCCATGTCTTCTAAATGCTTCCCTGAATTCTGCCTTTGTCTATCAGAGATGGGTGAGAAGCCTGTGCCCACACACGTCCTGAGCAAAAAAGACAAATAGTGCTTTACATTTAATCAGTCTGTTATAGTGTAGATCTCAAATGACCTCCAAATACACGAGCGTTAAAGGATTACTCCCTAGATGGCACTATTGCAAGGCTGTGGGAAAATTAAGAGCTGCGGCACTACTGGAGGTTTTACGCCACTCAGGCACAAGGGCACAGCCTTAGTCTCGGGTTGCATTCCCTCTCTCTTTTTCTCTTTCTTTCTCTTTCTCTCTGTCTCTCTCTTTGTCTCTCTCTCTCTCTCTGTTTGTCTTTCTCTCCGTCTCTCTCTCTGTCTCTGTCTGTATTTCTCTCTCTCTGTCTTTTTGTCTGTCTCTCTCTATCTCTGTCTGTGTCTGTATCTCTCTCTCTGTCTCTTTCTCTGTTTCTCTCTCTGTTGCTCTGTCTGTCTCTCTCTGTCGCTGTGTGTCTCTTTATTTCTCTGTCTGTCTGTCTGTCTGTCTGTCTGTCTGTGTGTCTGTCT
>NW_004524725.1:5122581-5126679 GCF_000260255.1 Octodon degus | reverse complement strand
GGTGTGTGTGTGTCTGTTTCTCTGTTGGTCTGTCTCTCTCTGTCTCTGTCTCTCTCTGTCTCTGTCTCTCTCTGTCTCTGTCTCTCTCTGTCTCTTTTTCTCTGTCTCTGTCTGTCTCTCTTTGCCTCCCCTTTCTCTCTCTCATGTGTACTTGTTCGTGCACACTCTCTCTGCCTCTCTCTCTGTCTCTGTCTCTCTCTTTATCTCTGTGTCTCTATCTCTGTCTCTCTCTCGGGGGCTGGGGATTTAGCTCAGTGGTAGAATGCTTGCCTAGTAAGCTGTAAGCCCAGGGTTTGGTCCTCAGCACCAAAAACAAAACAAAACAAAAAATAAAAAATAAACAAAACAAATCAACAAAACAAAACACACACAGACCTATCTGTGTGTGTGTCTCTCTCTCCTATCCATAATGTGTGCTTCCCCCACCACATAGTTCTGGAATGACTGCTTTACCACAGAGCAAAGTAACAGGAATTGAAATGTCCAATACTTTGACTTAGTTTTTGAATGTGACTTGACTAAAGCTTTATTATATACCTACTATCCTATTATTAGCCAACATTTTTAGTTACATTTTTATTTCAAATTAGTTCAGTGATCTGAGGCAACTATATCATAAACAGAACTCTGAAAACATACATGGTCAATTCTATGATTGACTTGCTGAGCAGCTGATGGCTGACCTTAACCAGACAGGATGTTTATCTCAGGAATGAGGTAGCTTGTTTGCTTTCAGTACTGGGCCAAGTCCCACCCACATATATAAGATCGATTTCCTAGCTTCATGGCTCCCAACATAGCCCCCTTTTTCATTTTATTTTTTCAGAGATGGGTGTTCCATTGCAGTTAGAGAAGCTGTACTTGGAGAAGTTTTTAAAGGACCTTTTCATATATGAAACTAATCTAAAGATTGTATGTACTTGAATTCAGCAAAATTATCCAATATTGTCCAATAGTCCACAGTAGTAGTGAGTTATCAGCACAACTGGAAAAGGTCGGAAGTTGTTGACCTGAGCCTTTTACAGTTCAGCATTTTTTTTTCAGAACTGGGGATTGAACCTAGGCCCTTGCACTTGCAAGGCAAGTACTTATTCTACTGTACAGCTCCGCATATTAATATAGCTTTACTTTTTATACCTAATGCTGTTTAGATATCATGTTTGCATCTTGTCCTCTGAATAACTACTACAAAGACAATCATTTGCATTGTATTAATTACTGTAAATGCCTTACTAATCTGTTTTAAAACTGTTTCATTGTTATTTTATGTTTTCTCATTAAAATGAATAAACATTCAAAATAAAAGAATTTAACTTGCTGAAATTGAATCCTTGCTCTACAACTCCAATAATTTTAGAAAGTTTAATTTTATTTCATCATTTTTCTTTTTTAATGTATTTGGCCCAGGGTATCACTACACAGCTCAGACTCATAATGATCCTCCCGTTTCAGCCTCTCCAGTGCTGGGATTACAAGCATGCTCCACCATGCCTGGACTCAGTGGCTGGCTGGGCGTGCCCGGGGTCCCAGGGTTGGCATGGCAGATAGTACTGGGGATCAAACCCTAGTCTTTGTACTTGTCAGACAGGCACTTTAACTTCTGAGCTATCTCTGCAGCCCCTATAATATTTGATTTTCTAAAATTTAGTTTACTGTTATGTTCATTGGGGATAGTTAAGTCACATAATTTGTACTAATTATATGAAAAGATACATGCTGATTCTTTAGTTCATTTTGTGACACTTCATAAATTCAACTGTCATCTTCTCAGGTCTCCTTCTGCCCATTATATACAGGTGAGTGAGCCAGCGGACTCTCCCCAAACAGGATGAACATGTTCATCCTGCCTCTCCATTTCCAAGTACATTGTGTGGTCAGCATGTGTGGGAAAAGTGGGCCACCAGTTCATTTACGGTGCTTTGAAATATGATAATTAAATGTAGGAGGGCTCAGACAAAAGACATAGTTATGTAGAATGCTGTGTTGGTCACCATGTGGGTCCATGTCATTTGTTCTTTCTTTCTTTTTATTTTTTAAAAATTTTTTATTTATTTATGTGTGTTGTGCATGTGTGTGTGCGTGCATGCGTGTGTGTGGCCAGCTCAGTCCACCAGGGGGCGGGGCTGGCTGGCATGTGGTGCTGGGGGATTGAACCGTGGTCCCTGTGCTTTGCTAAGCTTGTTCTAAGTAGGTACTTTGGACCACTGAGCCATCTCACCAGCCCTTTCTTTTTATTTTCAAAGAGAATACATAGTGGTATTAGAACAGAAAAAAATTACAAATGACACATAATTTCACTAAAGAAAATATGAATGTCACAGTATTTCTTGTATTACATGGTGTTGTCTTCAAATTAGTTGATCATATTACCAGATAAATAAATATATGAAAATAGAACAGAATAAAAAGAAAAAAAACATTTAAAAAGAATAGAAAAAAATTAAGGATTAATTAAACCTTTCGATAGACCAGAAGAAATGAACAGTGTACTTGTCCAAACCATCCTGCTTCCATATATAGATTCATCTCAATCTAAAGGTATCTCAGTTAGTCTTGTCTTGTTGCTGAGACAAATACCTGATATTCAAAATTAAGGAAAGAAAGGTTTATTATGCTCACAGTTTGTGGAAGTTTCAGTTCATACTCAGTTGGCTCTAAGGAAAAGTGGCGCAGGGCAAAGGGCAGCTGCTCATGGCTGAAGAAGGCTACAAAATAGCAAGAGCAAAAGGGAGAAGTAGCAGCAACAGTGATTACAGAGAGTACATCTCTTCCTCTCCTCCTTGCATTGCCTACAGGCTCCCTGCCCTAAGCTGGATGTAGCACTCACACCTTAGTTCCTGCAGTACTCAGACCCATAATCCAGCCTTGGATCATGAATTCATCACAAACTGTAGTACTGCACCCCAGGAACTGCATGAGACTCCGAGGGGGATGACTACACAAACATAACAGAAGGGCACAGTATGTCCTGGTGAAAGGGATGAGCTCGTTCAAAAGGAAGGAGATTTTAAGATGCTTTCGTTGTTGGCTACCACATGTTCATGTATTCATGTATTCCTTATTCTTTACATGAATTTCTGATTTTCCTTTTTCCTTTAAATACATAAAATCATTTTCTGAGGCTTGCAGGCAGGAGCCCTAATAGTTTGAAGCATTATTATAACTTAATGTGAAGGTCTACATTTTTCCTCTGAGAAGGAGGTAGTGCTAGCAAATTCAAGCATAGGTGAAATGTTCCCAGGACTCATTTGTGGCCTCTTCTGTCTTTCCTAATTATTTTCTTCAGTTAGTCTTTCTAACATAGATTTCTTCAAATTCCTGTCTTTGCTCTTTTTAAATATTTTATGCTTTTCCTGGTATTCTTTGTTGGTATTTTCTTCTAAAAACATTTTGTTTTCTAGTGAGCCATTTAAAATGTTTATACATCTAAGCTAAGTTCAACATTTATATTTCTGTGTCCAGTACTAGAGAATGCCTATAAATGAATACTTCCAAATACTTAAGAAGTAACATTAGTTACATTAATTTTTCCTCATTTCTAATTAATTCTTTCTTAACCCGCCGAGCTATCTCTTGTTCTCATCCCAATTTGGCACACAAGAGGCTTCCAGGAGGCAGTCCAGATCTAAAAACATCTCTGTTTTCTTTTTAAATCTTTAAATATTTCTATAGCATAAGTGGTTTTCAATCTTAAATATTTTTTCAGAACCTCACATTTACACACACAGTGTGAATAAGGTTTTTAACTATGAAATGGAAAAAATTGTAGACAAGATTTCAATTTTTTTTTCTTTTTTTTTTTTTTTTTCTGTTTTTTTTTTTTTTTTTGATGGAACCGGGGATTGAACTCAGGCCCTTGCTCTTGCCAGGGAAGTGCGTATTCCACTGAGCCATCTCCCCAGCCCCAGGCTTTCTCATTTCAGTGTACTCAAAAACTAATCAATTCAAACAGAAATACATGGATATTAAGTTATTTTTTTCTTTATACATATTAGCCAGAGGGTATAATTAAATTTTCTTATGAAATCAAACTTGAATTATATATAGTTATCTGAAAAATAGTCTGCTTGATTGATTGTGTTAAATGGTAGCTCTGAG
>NW_004524725.1:5117414-5122316 GCF_000260255.1 Octodon degus | reverse complement strand
CCCCAATAACTAAATAAGACAATAAATATTTATCTTTTCTTATCACGAATTCACTCGAAAGACTTTCCTCTAGGTTTTTGAATGAATGAGCTGCTGGCATGAAATGTGTCAGGCAAGGGAAATTCCTACTTATATCTGAGAATTTGTTGAATTTATCGAGTCTTTTGAATTATGTGATGAAGGCCAGCTCGATAACTCAGTGGACAAATCACCTGCTTTGGCAAGCCCTAGGGACCAGGGTTCAATTCCCTGCCCTGCATGCTGCACCAGCCCCATGCCCCTGGGGTATTGAGCTGGCAAAGGAATCTGGGCATGGTGGCACCCGTGTAAAATCCCACTGCTGAGGCTGAAAACAGGAAGATCACTAGGAGTCCAACCTTCATAGTGCAGCCCTGCACCAAATACGCAAATGCAAAAAAGAACAATAAATCATTTGATAAAGGCCACTTAAGAAGAAAGGCCTATGGGGAGATGGCTCAGTGGAATAATCGCTTCCCTGGCAAGCACAAGGGCCTGAGTTCAATCCCCAGTTCCACAAGAAAAAAAAAAAAGTACCTGATGCTCACAGTTCAAGGAAGAAGGTTTATGTAGTTCACAGTTTGAAAAAGTTTCAGCTCATAGTTGGTAAACTCCCATGCATGGCAAAGGGGCTTCACAGAGGAGAAATGGTTAACAGTAGGCAGAAGGCAGCAAATCAGTGAAGCAGCAAGCAGCGAGGGACCTCAGTCACCCACTTCTGTCCTTTATATTCTTTCTAGGCTACCCATCCTTCAGTCAGGTAGCACTCACACCCAGGTAGGTCTTCTCATTATCTACTCCTGAAACTATGCCAAACCATCCAGGGCACTAATTTAATAACACTTCCTTGATCCCAGCATCACATGCTCCCAAGCCTGCCACCTCTGAAATGATCCATCTTTGAGGGCATGGGCCTCTGGAGCGGGAACGTCTAGACACAGGCAATAGCACCCTCATGCTTGTGCTTACTGCAGCAGAACTCATGAGAGCTAAGTGTTGGAAGGAGGCTATATATATATCAACAGACAGATAAAGATGTGCTGTCTATAGCAAGAACAGTTAATGCTTGTTTTCTTTTTCCTGCTTTAAAAAATTTCGGACCATTTTGCATGCTTCTAGCTGGTGATCTGAACAACCAACTTGAAGACAACAAGGTGCAATATAGTAACCATTGTTGAATTTCTATCATTTCATTTAGCAAAATTCTATTTTGTTCATGTTTCTTTTACTATTTTTTTCCTCATTAAAAAATAAAAAAGATAAAAAAAAGAAGAAAGGCCTAGCTTACTCTGTCTACAGATACATTAGTCCTATCCAAAGGTACACTCACAGTTATACAAAATATTTTACCAAATAGGTGGGTGTCTCATCACCTAGTCAAGTTGAACCATGAATTTATCAATCACACTATCATAAGAAATTCTTCATCTTTGAACAGTTATAAAAGGGCTTATTTTCTTACGATTATGTTTTAGGCATTTTCCTCCCCCATATGTTACACTAAGCATTTTCTGGATAACTTCATATAATGAGTTGCGAAGATAAATATTTTCATTCTTGGTACCTTCTCAAATGAGGTAAATATTAACTCTTCATATTTCTGTGACACATACACACAATATGTGCCAGTAGAATTCAAAGTAGCAAAAGTTTGGAAGAGACCTACAGATTCCTTAAAAGATGAATGAATAAAGGAAGTGTGGTAATTTCACACAAGGGGTACTACTCTGCCATAGGAAGGAGAGAGTAGTCATTTGTAAGAAAATTGAGACGCCTTGAAAAGATAACACTAAGTGAAATAAATCAGACAAACAAGTTTTAATAGCTCATGCTTTCTCCCATATATGTAACCCAAAATATAAATAACCAAATAAAAGATACACTGTGAGAAGTAAGAGATAGATCATTTTCAATGGAAACAGGGTCAAGAAATGGAAAAAAAAATGAGGAGTAACAAAGAAGGAGGTAAAAGGATCAAAATCTACTTGAGATGTGTTATATACATATACTAAGCCTCCACCAAGAATGTAATTATTCTGTACTAATACATATGTATGTACTAATAAAACATACCAAATGAAAAATTAGAAATGAGTAGTGATTACAAATAGTAGTAGTACGAGCAGCCACATTAACATAAATTGTATTTTAAACGAATATTAATATAGCAGACAAGGCATATGATACTAAAGTATTTGAGAATGAAATTCCCCTCATTATCTTTCTTGTAGAATGTGGCGTTGTATATTTTCCACATCATCTTTTTAATCATCTTGCAGAGAAAATACGTTAAGGCTGTTGCTGTACTCAGAAAGTCGGAGGGATAAAGAATTAGACAAATGGCTTCACCTGACTTTTATATTAGAGCGTAATTGTAACATATCTGAGGAGGTGCAAGCGCACCTCTTGAAACTTTAATACCACAGAAGTTAGGCTAGTGAGATAGAGAGATGAGAGAAGAAATCGTTGAATATGTAGAAAAGCTCATAGGAATTCAGAAAAGTCCATCATTGTTGTAAGATTGCTATATGGGAAACAAAGAAGGGCAAGATGCCCCAAGAGTAAAGAATGAGTCTTAGCTCAAAGAAATTGAGTAAACAGTGGTAACTGTCACTCAGCAACAAGGATTTAAATTAGGCTAACAAGTTAAAAGATATTCAAAGTAGATTATTCTCAGAGTCTCCTTTAAGTGACACAGCTGTGTGCCATCTTCAGTAAAGTTTTGTGTAATTCAGAGCAGAAAATCTAGAGAAAACAACCAGGATGTCTGATTTTCAAAATTAGGATAATATGTCTCTGTTGTCTTTTACTTATGTAAATTATTAGCCCATAATAATAGAAAACCAATGTAAGGTCCAAAATAAAACAGTTTCAACAACCTCTTTTTTCTGCATTTTCAGTATCATTTATTTTTGAAGAAAGAAACTCATTTTCCTTTGGCTTATTAGATTCTTAAACTTTCTACAAAATACCCTTTGAATCAAACCAGAGGTGTCTTGATTTCACATACCTAACTTATCTTTCATTCATTTATTTATTTTTATTTCACAGTCTTGCTACGCAGCTCAGACTCATAGTGATTCTCCTGTCTCAGCCTACTCAGTGCTAGGATTACAGGCCTGCACAACCACACTTGGTTTTGGTGGCCAGCACAGCCATACAGCATGCTGTACCGGGATTAAACCCAGATCTTTGCATATGCCAGGCAGGCCCTTAGACCTCTGAGTTATCTGTCTGACCCTTGTTTACTTTTAAGATTTTTTTAAAAAATACTTATTTATTTGTCTGGTACAGGGTCTCACTATAGAGGTCAGATGCACAGTGGCCCTCCTGTCTCAGCTTCTCCAGACTGGGTTTATAGGTATGTGCCAACCTGCCCCATTTCAGTGGCAGGCACAGCTTGCTTAGGACTCTGGGGCAGCCACAGCATGCAGTCCTGGCGGTTGAACTTGGGTCCTTGAACTTGCCAGGCAGGTGCTTAGACCCGCGAGCTGTCTCTTGGCCCTTATCTTTCATTTATTATTCAACTTTGTTCATCATATTTCTGCTTTCATTATCCCAAATACCTAGTATTTTTCTGTACTAGCCTTGCTTGCACTATATGGCAAGTTATTTTTTCTTCTATTGCTTGAATAAGAATTCTAAATTATTGTCATGTATCACATGCATTTAGAAACCTACAATATTCTTTTTTTTCTTTGCATTTTAGTAGAAACCTACAATATTCTCACATTAATGGAGGGTAACTAGAACTCCCTACCATTACTTTGAAGGCCACCAATTAACAGATTATTTTGTAAAATCAAATAGAAATCCTTAAAACTTACCTACCCCTCACATACGAAAAAAGAAAATCCAAATTAAATCATACCCAAGAGGAGGGAATGGAATAAGAGTATAGAATGCTAATAAAAGTCTCCAATATTGTTGGTTTTTATCATATTTCCTTTTTTTTTCTTCCCTCCACCAAAACAGAACAAGTACAAAATAAAGTGAATGACTATTTACTGCAGTGAATATACGTTTTGAATACAAATATTAAAGTTAATTGTTGTTGTCATCTTGAACAGATCAAAACTCCTACAAAGAATTAGTTAATCACACTGCTGTACCCAGAAATGACTGGTTGCCAGCTCTGGAAGCTGAGGGGTAAGAACTGTGCTGAGCCATACAAAGGGCTAGCACTTCGATGGAATGAAATGCAAGAAAGAAGTGAGCCTGTGTGCAAAGCTCCTTTCTGTTTATGCAGGAGCATCTTTTGTGAATGTCACTGCCTCTAGGCAAGACACTCCCGGTTCTTTTAGCTGTGCAGAGGGGATTCTTTCTAGTGAATTCCCAGGAAACTCCCAAGCTTTCAGTAAGTGAGTGGTGCTTCATCTTTGACCCATCTTTTGCTGTGACTCTCAACTTCCTGTGTGGAGCAGTGATGGGCTGTTCTCTGTCTCTCTAGCACACACACAGCCCCTGAGGACTACCTGTGTTTCCTTTCCAGTTCCTTCACCAATGCACACTCATGCAGTTCACTCTTAGAAGTGAGTCAAATAAGAATGAAATGATGCTAATGGACTTGAATTTCAAGGCCACCCAGTGCTTTAGGGTTCACAGAAAACATTAACCGGCTTCTGCATCTGAAAACGTACCTACTCCATGAAGTTTATACTGTCCAAGGAAATCAATGTAAGTGTAGCTGTTTGCTTTGTTCAGAAAACTAAACCTTCATAGTACAATTTGCCAAAATTTTAGTAAGCAAAAAATGTGTGTGTGTGTGTGTGTGTGTGTATATATGTGTGTGATTAATTTTCCTATCAATTTGTGGTCTCAATTTTTGACATTGGCTTTAGTGAATGTCAGTGGCCCAGGCTTTAGTTTTTTTTTTTTTTTTTT
>NW_004524725.1:5115650-5116859 GCF_000260255.1 Octodon degus | reverse complement strand
GGTAATAACAATAAGCTTGTCTTCTGGATGGTTAACAACCTAAGTTTGCAGACCAAAATTAGAGAAAAAGGAGGGCTGCAAGGAAAGCCAACATTTTTTTTTTCTCCGAATGCCTTCAGGGCAGGCTTGGCTGGCTTGAGTTGTGGGGATCAAACCACAGCTACCTGAGCCTGACTGCTTTGTTGAAGCAGCCACTTAAAGAACAGAGCTAGTGGGCAGACCCCCCCCCCAGGCTTTAGTAAACGACTTGATTGGTAGAAGTGACTAAAAGATCACAGGAAGAAGAGCTGAGGATAAAAGATAAGGAGAACATAGAATGATTTTCTTTTTACATTCATTCTTGGGAGAAACTATCCCTCTTGAGGATAAGAATCTCAATAATCATAAAGAAAGCTATATAATCCACAACCTGGAACCCTTCCTGATAGTACTGAAATTTGTGCATGTTCTCGCCAGAACGATTTTCTCTCGTAGTCACTGACTCAGCTGTTGCCATGCTAAGTGCCCTAACCTGGCATCAGCATACATCAATACCATGCTCTCTATGTACTACCATCCTGGAAGGGAAAATGTACATTTGCATACCTCTTCCCTCCTTAAAAGGACAGCAATTTGAACAAATGTGATTACAAGTCTATGTCTTCTGCTTACATTGTCTCTTAGAACACTACAGCCTGAAGACTTAAAGATTTCACCTTTCCTGTGATACCTATATGATATACCTTGTAAGTTCTTAGTAATTTTAATACAAAAAAGTGTCTAGGTGGACATATGACCATATGTTCTACGTGTTTTATTGTATTAATTTCACCAGAAATCATAGTGACATAATCAAACAGGATTTAAACAGCTCATCTGTTTTAGAAAATAGATCACAGTAAATCTCTACAGGAGTTCTGGCTAGGTCAGGGTGCTGAATCAACCACTAATATATAGTCCTGCCACTCCACAAACCAAGAAGATATTTGCAGACCCAGTAATACCTAATACGTCTAATGAGTAAATTGAAAACTATGGTTTTATCGTCACTGCAACTTCAAAGTCTGTGTGATCTGCAGTACTGCTTGGGTAACTTCCACAGAGACACAGAGCCATTATTTCTGCGTGGCTGAGTCTGGTTCTACTTCAGCAATCGGCATGGTACTGGACTTTAGTAGTAGGCATCATGGGAAAATTATATTCTGCTGGCAGTGCAGTTCCCATGAAATT
>NW_004524725.1:5113133-5114645 GCF_000260255.1 Octodon degus | reverse complement strand
GTGTGTGTGTGTGTGTGTGTGTGTGTGTGTACATACAGGAGATCTGAAAGTTTTAGTTTCAGTTATTTTTTTCTCTCTTGCAAAAGTAGTTATACCCCATTATAGTAAATCATGGTATCAGATATAGTATCTCCTATTAATCATCCCTTTCCCTGAAAGTTTGGAAAAATATAACCAAATACAATAACGTAAATACCTTCAATGACTTGAAGTTGATGACATAGAAATGGCAAATGGTGAAAGATGAATATAAATAAAATCAAATTATTTAGTGTATTCAAAGTGAAACTAAATTTATTTTACAAAATCTCCTTGATTTTTTCTGCATTTGGAAGCTACATTTCCAAAGCTGTGATTTAGAGAAATTAAACATTCCTTTAGGAAAGAATGATGTAGAAAACAATTTGTGCACTGTTGCTAGAAGAAAGGCTATTTCAGTACTCCAGGTGTAAGATGATTAGCTACAGAACCAAGGTGGTGAGAGTTAGCACATAAATAAAGTGACACATTTAGAGACATTTGAGAGAGGGATTGACAAGGCATGATTGCCTAGTAAGTAAATAACCAATGACGGAATGCTATGTATTAATTAGCTAGGAAAATCAAGCTTTGCAAGAATGATTTTCTTTCTGAACCTCATCTCTTCCTGTTTTATTTTTATAAAGCAGATGACCGCATATAATAGATTTATACTTGTCAACAAAAAAACACACTTAGAGTCAATAAACTTATTAAAGATTACATATTGAGATTATGTTTTAAGCCCATCACAATGTATTAGGGTCAATCTTGAAAGCAGTGACTAAAACAAACAAAATATTCTTTGTCACACTTTATTTTAATGGAAGAGAATTTATATCAGTCAACACAAGTCGTTTTCAAAAACACTCTTGCATGCTAGGGAAAATGCAGAGCTTGCTAAGGAGTCTTACCAGCGTGAGAGACGACTGAGTGCATGAGAAATAAGAGTCCCCTGCACTATGACGAGAACCAGGAAATCAAACCTAGAAGTGGGGAGATTCTCTATGTGAAAAGGAGCACTGAATACATGATGGATAATTTATGAGAAGATCAGACGTTGCAGAAAAGGCAATTGGATCTACCTGAGTGTTGTTCCCATCAGAAAAATTTGGACAATTTAGTCAACAATTACTCATTTACTTTAACACACTCTTACTAGTTTTCAGCTTGATCTTGACTGTCCACACACACAAAGGGAAACACACATGAAAAAATATTATTGGAAGGGTAGTTTTAATTTATATTTGCTAGGTCTGAAATAATGTATTTAATGAAGAACCTTTGTCGATAGTTTAAGAATACATGACCAAGTCTACCCATACCCATGATTATCTTGGTGCCATTCTTTCTATGTTTCGTCTGATTCTTTTTCTTTTTTTGGCCATAATTTTATTGATACACAAATAGCAATGAGACAGTTTCAAATCAAATTGGTACTACAGTTTCAATAATTAATATACTGCATACATTCTTCTTAGTGGTTAATTGCTG
>NW_004524725.1:5110385-5110948 GCF_000260255.1 Octodon degus | reverse complement strand
TCTGAACTCAAATAGCTTTATTTTATTTCTTTAAGCCTATTGCTTCAGTTTGAGCATGTCTGCAAAACTTACGGATTACACTATCTTGGGGAGTTGCTGCGTTTACATACTACATTTTAGTAATTTTTATTTTCTTATTCTCTCTACTACCTTTTCCTGTCCCCTCCCTTAACCCTTCATCACCTTCCCATTTGCAATGGACCTACAGCTTATATAATCTTAAATTCAGACCTCTAAATGCCCAAATTGACTGTTCTGCATCATTTTGACCTCATTGTGTGTATAGCTACATTTTCTGTTGCAAAGTATCTGAGTTCCCAACTCTACTCAATACTTTTTATTTGTTCTTGGGTGATATAATGTGCTATTAGAATAGAGTCACCAACTCCAAGAATGAAATTTTTAAGGTTAAATACTTTCCTTGTTGTTCTTATGTAATATCCCACAGTAGAAAGTGTTGTGTTAGAGTTGATTCAACTTGGGTTGAGTATGTACCTGCTTGTATTTTATTATTCCAAATACTATCATAATGAACATTTATTATATTCTGTATTATTGAAAAT
>NW_004524725.1:5104345-5106000 GCF_000260255.1 Octodon degus | reverse complement strand
AGAAAGTGATCCCTCCTTTTACCATGTGGTACAAGTTGTCAGTCTGAACCTTGAGAAGACCTTCTTTAGATGATAACTAGATCGCCACCCTAATCTTAAGCTTTCCATTTCTAAAATTCTGAAAAAAAAAACTGTGAAGTCTTCAATACTTAGTTATATAACAGCAAACTGACCTAGAAATTTATATTTGTTTTTCCATGTGAATTTGACAATGTTACTTAATATGGGACTTAAAAGTATATTATAGTTTTTGAGAGTATATAGAGTTGAACTTGCTTTACATTTTACCAAATTGTTATTGTAGTGTGTCTACATAAATTGATGATGGGAATGGTAACCAACAGTAGCAAATTTATGATCTGCTCCTGAATAATCCTGATGAAATTTTTGTGCCAGATTAGTACCAATGGAACAGGATTAGGGCTTTAACTTGGGGAATAATTGCAAAGTTCAATGCATTTACTAATTCTACTTCATTTACATATGTTTGAATGCAAAACTTCCTAATGTATTTCATGTATGATGTGAAAAAGAGTGAAACAAAACAAATTGTAACAAAACAAATTGTTTTGGAGGGCCAGGGAGACAGCTTAGTAGAATAAGTGCTTCCTGGCAAGGGCAAGGTTCTGAGTTCAATCCACAGTACTGCAAAACAAAACAAAACAAAACAAAAACAAAAACAAAACACATTGTTTGTAAGAATTTTCGACTGATCAACCAGAATAATGAAGCTACTTTCTACAAAAAAATGGCAAATATGCAAGTTGATGACCTTGAGAATTTTGGGAAGAAATTTAATCTGAGGTTTCTATAAGACTATATTCTTTCTTTCAACAAATTGATTGGTTTTATTTTATTATGTGAATTATATTTCACTAAATTTTTCTAGTAAAAATAGTAATGAAAAAAGCTTCTCTACTGTCTTGTAGTCATAGAGATGCCTTTATATTGACTACTTATTGGTATGTAGCATATTTGATAAATTCCACATTGTGTCTGAATTAAACAACTTTTATGTATTCTCTTAAGAATTCACTAGATTTTCTAGAATATAGACCTTTCAGAGACTATGAATTGCTTACCATTATTTTTAATTTCTGTGGTTAGAACAGCGGAAAATTGACATACAAGAGACTAGGCATGATACAGTATCTATAAAGATAAGAAGCCTGAAGGGAGAAAGTCACACTTGATCCAAGAATATGAGAGCAGTAGCTCAAGCAAATAGCTAAAGCTGACAAAGAGTTCTTAACAGTGCTGCTTAGTATTTCAAGCCAACATGACGAAATAGAAGAGACGTTTAATTTCCTGAATTAATAACAATAAAATACCTAAAATTTTGCAGTTAATATTAAAAGAGTTTACTTTTTCCTATTTAATTTTTTCAATATATTTATGTTGTTTTCAAATAATTACTATAAAATATTACATATAAAGAATATGGAGGGTCAGCCAAACAACTCAGAGGATTAAAGTGCCTGCAAGTGGGTACGGAGCCTGGAGGTTCAATCTCGGGGCCTGCTGTGCTGGCTCCGCCCCTGGGGCACACTGACATGGCAATTGAAACTGGGCGTGGTGGCGCATGGCTATAATCCCAGCTTTCGGACCCTGAACACCCTGTACACCCTTTCCTAAAATACAGGAAAAAAAAAAAA
>NW_004524725.1:5102546-5104070 GCF_000260255.1 Octodon degus | reverse complement strand
CCAAATAAATACATAAATTTTTAAAAATAATTTTCTTGCTTTCTATTTGAACACAATTTATATATGTGTATGTGTGTGTATATATATGTGCTTGTTTGTGAGTTTGTGTGTGTGTGTGTGTGTGTGTGTGTTGTAGATATATTTACTTGGCTATATTGAGACACTTAAATATGTTATCAGATATTATTGCAGAGAGAAAAAAACACTAACAACAGATTATCATTTTCAAAAGTAATTTCACTGAAGAAGTGGATTTTCAGGTCTATGCATTGTGAAAAAAATTATTGTTTTACAAATTGCTGAAATAAAGGCTTAAAAGGTAGACATTAACGCAGGGAATTACAAATATTGTTCTAAAACGTTTTCCTTTATTATTTTGATCAATGCTCTGTATTGTTTGGTGCTATAAACCTTTGGAATTTATTTTGAAAAAAATTCTAGCATACATATTTTAATCTTTATATGGAATTTCATTATTGATATACTTTAATTTGTAAAATTTTGACGTTCATGAGGTAGCTCCCAAGAAAGTTACAGTTGTGTTGTTTTAAAATTATTTCAACTTTTGTTAAGATTAAATTTTAATTTATGAGAATTTAGTATAACATGCTGCTTTACATGTTCATCACAGTTTAAAGAATGACATTAGCCAATTTGAGCTTTAGACACTATGAGCATACTATTACCTAAGAGGCAGAGCATCGCTTGCTCACCTCTTCCAACTTTTACCCTAAGTTCGTTCATGACTGAACTAGTTTTGTGTTCACTGTTATCTTACATTATGTTTCTTTCCTTTTTCATATAGGGAATATTTGCTAGAAAGTTACATGTTTGGCAAAATACACTGTGCAACATTTTATGCCAAAATTTGTGAGTTCAACTAAATTTTGCTACTGAAGGAATGTAAACTCACATTGATTTGAAGCACTTTGGTTTTACGAGAACTTTCTAAACACTGTGAATTAAAGTTATTCCTTAGCTATTTGAATAAAACCATATTCTTGTAGTGCTTTATTTCATTTAAGTGCCACATCATAATGACGTTGTCTTACCATCCTTCACCAGAGGAGCTGTAGAGCCACGTCCATCTGTTTTCAGTGCTTAGTGATTTTGGACTTTTTCTGTTGAATCTGCTAATACTTTGCGTGAATTATTACTAAGGAGCATGTGCATGAGACTAAGTGGTGCTATTCCTTTTGTTTTTCTTTTCCTCTACAGTCCTTATTCTATTTGAGTATCAAGGAACACTAATTTTTGTGGTCTTAAAATGCAATTATGTATAGAAACCACAGAACCTGAAGGCAAGAAAACATTTTTCTAAGTTTTCATTGTCTGGATTATTTTATATGATATAATAATGGTTTCCTTTTATTCAGAAAGTTCCATCATAAGCACATGAGCTTGACTTTATATTAAACTGATTAAAATAGTTTTCTGAAATTATGTGATCTAATAATCAACATGGATGTTCGTTTTAGGTGTCTCAGCTTTGGCAAAGG
This sequence comes from Octodon degus, assembly GCF_000260255.1. Classification (NCBI taxonomy): domain Eukaryota; kingdom Metazoa; phylum Chordata; class Mammalia; order Rodentia; family Octodontidae; genus Octodon; species Octodon degus. Next base: position 5,102,571 of record NW_004524725.1, on the reverse strand, counting down.
ATCAACTTCATTAAGACGTGTCTTT
>NW_004524725.1:5099994-5102037 GCF_000260255.1 Octodon degus | reverse complement strand
AGAATAAAGATTTTCCAAAATAATGACTGAATTCTGGAAAATGATATTTGGGTACACTGTGCTCTTTATAGCAGACAGGAACATTTGAAGCAGTGTGTATTCTATGGCCAAGCTATCCTTTGAATGATGAAGGATTAGTTTTTGTTATTTGAAATGCTTACATCTTAGCAAAGTACAGGGACAGAGTTAAAAGTACTTCTGTTCCTGCTATACTATAGAAATAGCTTGGAAATAGTATTGCCACAAACCTTTTGTTACTAGTAAAAACAGTTCACACTGACTGGAAACACATTTTATGAGAACTTCTAAATATTATGAATTAAAGTTATTTCTTAGTAACTTTAAACATTTTTATAGGTTGATTTCTTTATAATAAATAATCATTTTAAGTTCTCAAGTGTTTTCTTTTTTGGATAAACAAATGTGTAGGGCTTTAGTATTACCTGATAGCATATGACTATAACCAACAATTCACCAATAGAATTAAACACGTCACCACAACTTTTGGACACCAAAGAATTATGTGATCTTTGGACAGTGCTGCCTTAGTTGACCCTGTAACTTATCCTCAATTTTTGTATTTTTATGTTACTGTCCTATGTCCTATTGCCCCTTCATTTCCACTAGCTCATTCTTGTCAGAGAATTCCTTTGTAATATATCTCTTGGCTGATACATGTTCTGGTTTTGTTTTCAAGAGCATTTCCCAGTTGATAGTGTGTATCGAGTTCATTTTAATACAAATATAGTATACTTAAACTTTCTATTATAGGAAATACAAAGCTTCATATCATAATTTGAAGTTTTTCTATTTCTATATGGAATTAATTCAGGGAGGAATAATGGTGACAAATACTAGCTTTGACAGTGTCTAGATGGTCTAAGAATATTTTAGTCTAGCTTTAGATATGTCAGTGAAGAATCTCAAGAGAACCAAAAATAATTTTAATTTACTTGATTTATGTTTAATTGGCTATGTTGATAATTTCTTTGAACATTTTTAGATAATCAGTATATAAAGGATGGATTATCAAATGATTCTAGAAAACTTATTAATTTTGCTGAAATTCAAATAACTCTTCTTCTCTAGCATTGGTCTTTATGATTTACTTTGATTATTCAGTATGGTCTTAATACATGTCACATTTGTCAAGTAATAAAATCATATATAATAGAACTTCTCAATCATATTATATTTCTCAATATTTTGTATCTAGTACTAAATAATTCATTCTTTATCATGGTAAATTAAAAAGTACTGTACTAAGTAAAAGTACTATGTTAAATTTTTAGCTTCTACCAAAACTCTGCTCTTCAGGCTTGAACTCAAATCAGAGATCTTTCTCTCTTAAAATCTAAAGGAAGAACAAAAGATCGCGATGTGTTCATATTTATCTTCTTGCATTTATTTTCATTTTCTGCAATCATTACCATTCCAACCTGTGTGCTTAGACAAAAGGAATTCCCCAAAGTTCAACTGAGAACAATGTAGTGTTGGTCTCACTCCTTTAAATTTTGTCATTGGTAGTAGGAATTTCTTTACTTTTTTTGTGAGCATGTCTTTTTTTTGCGGAACCAGGGATTGAACTCAGATCCTTGTGTTTGCCAGTCAAGCACTTATCCTACTGAGCCATCTCCCCAGCCCCATGAGCATGTCTTTGTAGGGTTCTTACACATATGTATTTTGCAGATGTTGAGTACTTTATATGCCCAAGTGTCGTGACTATTTCATGTGTGCTAGTCTTATAATATTTTACCAGTTTCTTCCCTTACAGTCTTACATGATCCCACTAAAAAGAAAAGATACCTTAAGAGAAGAACTATTATGCTAGAAAATCACCTTTGGCTTCTTATTTAATTATTTTTCTTTTAAAGAAAAAAACACTGATACAAAATTTCAAACTAAGATAGAAGTAGAGTAGCATTGGTTAGTATATTGCTTATTGATATCTTCATTGCTCAGATTACAAGATATACATACGGAAAATTGATCAAATGATTTAAGTACAAACCTTTCTTGAGAATGAACTAATAAAGATAATAA
>NW_004524725.1:5096498-5097034 GCF_000260255.1 Octodon degus | reverse complement strand
ATATTGTTGGATTTTGTTTCCTAATCCACTGTGCCAGTCTATTTCTCTTAATTGGTGAATTGAGTCTATTTATATTGATGGTTAAAATTGAGATGTATTGTCTTACGGTTGCCATTTTATTTACTTGTTATCGTTTACTCTTTTTTCTCCTGTGTTTAATTGCTCACCCTATTTAGTTGGTTGCTTCCGATCTCATTCATTGAGTTCTGATCGTTTTGGTCCCTCCTTAGAACATCTTTCAGTAGTATGTGTATGGTTGGCTTTGTCATCTCGAAATTTTTTAGCTGTTCTTTGCCATGGAAGTATTTCACTTCTCCAGCAAACTTGAAAGACAGTTTTGTAGGGTATAGTAATCTGGGCTGGAATTTGTTTTCATAGAGGACCTGAAGTACTCTGCTCCTTGCTCTTCTTGCCTGCATGGTTTGTGAAGTGAAGTTGGCAGTAATTCTGATGGGTTTTCCTCTGAATGTGATCTGCTTCTTTTCTCTAGCGGCTTTCAGTAGATTATTCTTGTGCTGAATTTCTGCGATCTTGAC
>NW_004524725.1:5093984-5095079 GCF_000260255.1 Octodon degus | reverse complement strand
AACTCGGCAGAAAATCCTCTTTACAATTGTTTTTGCTGATACTACAGATTCATCACCTCATGGCCCTTATTCATTTTTTTATCTATTTGTCTGTTTGTCTCTCATATTTTTGAGACAGGGTCTAGCTATTGAGTTCGGGCTATCCTTGATTTCACCTTATAGCCCAGGTTGGTCTCCAATTTACAAGATCCTCCTGCCTCAGCCTCCTGAGTGCTGCGATTACAGGCACACATCACTTTGCCAAGCACCAACATTGTTTCTAAAGATATAATGTTCTGGGTTACTCAGTTGCCAAACTGGGCTTCGACTTATGCTCTTTCACCTAGGATCATGCGGAGCCCTAGGATTGCAGGCATGGACCACCTTACTTGGTTTATCTTGTGTCTAACTCCATCCTTTTATGTGCTGAAGAGGTAATGAAGGAATAGAACAAACGAGAAAGGGGAAGAAGGAGATAAAGAAGGAAGAAGAGAGGAAGAGAAAGTAGAAGCAGATTATAGCAGATTTTCATTACACCTGTGTATGTTCCAGGTCCAAATATAATCACCCTTCTCGAACTTGAAGCTGGACTCTCCCCTCCAAAGCCTTGTAGTAGGGAACAACCTACAAAATATGAAACCTGCCTGAGGACATGGGTTTCCTTAAATATTGGTAGTGCTCTCCCAAGAAATGACAGTATAGGAGTGTGTATATGCACATGTGTGTATATGTTCACATACAGAAATGCATTTGCAAACATAAACAGATTTTTTGACCAAAATCAAGAGGCTGATATTTCAGCTGAGTCGGGCAGTGAGAAAATATTCTTTCTACTCAGTTTTTTTTTTATGCTTTTAGAAATTTTATTTAATTATTTTACATATTTTTAATCCTCTACCCCTTTCTTCTTTTGAGAACAGAAAGAAATAGTTCTTCATTCAGCTGAGCAGTCAAAATGCTAATTATATCTAAAAACACCCTCTCAGGCACACCCAGACATATGGTTTAATTGATAATCTGGCCAGCCTATGGCCAGGTCAGATTGACACAGAAAATTAGCAATCAAAATGACAAATGCTATTTTTACAAATCCTGCCACCTGAATTTTAACTTTCC
>NW_004524725.1:5087797-5093394 GCF_000260255.1 Octodon degus | reverse complement strand
TGAAAGTTATGAAAAAAAAATCTCAAAAAGGAACATTAAAATATAAATTAAGGAGGCAGGGCATGTAGCTCAGTGTAGGTCCTGTTTGGCAAGCAGGAGGTCCTGAGTTCAATTCGCAGTACCAAAAAAGAAAAAAAAAAGTACTTACACCAGAAAATAAGGAGATATTGGACATGTTCCTGAACACTGAAATATTCTAGACTTCAAGATTAGAATTACCTTATGGGAACTAAAGCATCACTCTGAGATAGTAACTGGAATTATAGGAAGTAATACATCTTTTAAGATAGAGACTGGAATTATGGGTTTATAGTCATGAAGTGAAAGGCCCTATTAAAATAACGGTAAAAAAGTGATCAGAGAAATGAATGAGCATATGATCAATATTTACATTTTAGCAATATTTTATTTGCCTAGTAAAATCAATGTTAATATAAAAATGAACATTATAAAACACTACAACAAAAATATGTGTGCTTCCTACTTAAAAAAAAAACCCTAAATATCCACTAGGCCACTCTAAAATTGTTAAGCTTTTTAAGACATTAAGATTTGAATTATTTAAAGTGTCTTTAATTAATGTACAGACAAGTGAACTCTTTTCTAATTACTACTGTTTTACCTTAACTGATAATAAGTATATTCATCTTAAAATCCTTATGCTTCTTTGCAAATTTTATGAAAAAGCTTTCATAAAGAAGCATTTATGAAGAAAAATAAAGTTTCTAGGATTTTAATTGCAAACTGAAATGTCTGGATTGGAAGTTTTACTCTACCAGATATCAAAAGCATTTTGCACAGTTCAGTAGTTCAGTGCTCATAGCTGATTCCAAACCACTGGACCAGTTTTCTTTATCAACAATGAGATCTTGGGCGAGTGATTTCTGTGTTAGTCTGCTGATACAGAGATGGACAAAAAAAAAAAGAGATGTTAAAATCAATCCCTACCAAAATTTTATGGAAGTGCCTTGTTAGCTGTAGCTTAGTGTTAAAATGATTGTGAAAGTAGAATATGTATTAAGAAAACAAATGTGGCAGAATTAAATAGCATAGGATTTTAAGGGTTGAAAGATGCTGATGTATAAATTAAAGAGCAAAGGAAAATATATCCAAATAGTCATGTGTTCTAAAATATGTAAAGGATTATTATAATTCATAGAATATCCACAGATATATACATAGGCTAATGATTTAATCAAAGTATTACAAAAAAGATAAAAACGACCAATAATCACAGAAAATTATCAGTCTCTAATCTTCAAGGAAAAGAAAAATAAAACAAAAATGTGATCATTTCAAAACAAAAGATTAATCAAAATAAATTTTTAAAATGTAGGATCAATTTTGACTTTTTAAAAATAATTTTATTGAGAAACAAATAGCAATGAGACAGTTTCAAAATCAATTACTAGCACAGTTTCAATAATTAATACATTGCATATTGTTGTCTTAGTGGTTATTCACAGCACAAGATGCAGACACGACATCCTGTCCACAAACACCATTTGAACAAATCTCTCTATTTATTGAATTAAGAGAATGCAGCTGTATATCTATCCTAACTGTTTTGAGTATACAGATACAAAATGGTCATTCATTTTTATCCCCCTTTTTTGTTTAGTTTCATCAGAGAAGTGTATTCCACTGTCATTATATATTGATGTGACAATGGATTAAACATATCTTTTATAATTGCACATAAAATATTATGCTCATATTAAAAATGTCTGACAATTTCTTTTAAAAAGGAACAAATGTTTACAATTTTCCCTAGAAATACTAGCTCTAGATATTTTGTCAAGTGCAATGAAAACACACATCCATAGACTTCAGTATATAAACATCAGGGCAGGCTTCATTATGATAGTGCAAAATTACAAGTAGCTTTTCTGTCCATCAAATGATAGTGAAAGAAGTGCACTGTACAGTGGGATGTTCCCCAGTCTGCATCCAGGTGAAGAATTTTTTGAAGAGTAATACTATGTGTAGAGCTGGCCAAATAGCTCAGCAGATTAAAGCGCCCACAAGCAGGTGCGGGAGCCGAGGATTCGACCCCTAGTCCTGCCATGCTGGCCCTCTGCCCTGAAATGGCAATCCAGACTAGGCCTGGTGACACACACCTGTAATCCCAGCTCTTGGGAGGCTGTAAACAGGTGAATCACTATGAGTCCGATCTAGTTTTGAGATCCTGAACACCCTGTAGACCCTTCCCTAAAAATAAAAAAAAAGAAGAATGCTATGTGAATGGAATCAAAGACAAAATGATACTACATACAAATTATTCCATTTGTATGACATTCTAAAAGCAAAAGAATCTGGGCAGTAAATGATATTTTTCTAAAACTGCCTTCTGGGAGAAAGACAGTGTCTGCGAAGGGGATGGGGGGCTGTGGAAATGCCTTATAGACGGAACTTGCAGGTGATTAGGATATTTCCTGCATCTATTCAAGGTCATAAAATAGTATTAGATCCATTGCAAAAAAGAATAATGGTGAAACTATTCTAAACCCATGGACACAATAATGCTTCCATTTAGAATCTCATTTTAACATGCCTACTTAATTTATGATTTTTTTTTTCTTTTCTGGCTGGCTCAGGCTGCCTTAAGGGTGGGTCTGGTAAGGCAGGTGGAGCTAGGGATCGATCTGCAGTATCTTGCTTGCATGAGTAGGACCATAAACAACTGAGTTAGCTGGGAGATCCCCAACTAATTAATTTATATCTATCTCTTTAATAACTTTTAAATGAATAGTACATAATTATTTACTATAGGTAAAAAGTTGTAAAGACTTCAGACATTTTTCTTTTTTTAATTTTTTTTAATTTTTATTTATTTGAGAGAGAGAGTGAGAGAGAGGATATTTTTCATAGTAAAAATTTTATTCTCTTTGATTAATAATACCCATTTTGCATCAATGAACTTATATGTAATGATTTTTTTTTAAATTTTAAAGAGAAGAAACAATAACACAAAATTTCAATACAGTATAATACATTAACAATGATTAATACAAGGCTCATTGCTATCTTCACAGTAGTTGCTCAGGTTACAAGATTTAGGCCCACAACCTGATCAAACTTGTGAACACTGCAGCAAAAACGAAGAAACATGACCCTATTTTTAAAAATATATTTGGTACGGGTCTCACTACTCAGCTCAGACTCATAGTAATCCTTCTGTTTCCAGCCTTTCCAGCACTGGGATTACAGGCATGTGCCACCACACCTGGATTTGGTGCCAACTCAGTGAGTCCAGGGGTTGGTTGGCATAGCAAGGTGTGCCTGCGATCAAACCCAGGTCCCTGCACTTGCCTAAGCAAGCCGGTGCTTAGTCTGCTGAGCTATCTTGCTGGCCTGAAACATGACACTATTAATATTACTTTATTATTCCCATTTAAATTCTAAAGATTAATACACAGATGAGGTATTTGGGGATCATATGTTAGTCCTGTTCTTACAGTTCCCAAATATCTCTTTATTTTTTTCCACAGTGGCTGTATTTTACCTTTTATTGTTTTCCCAGTATATACTATTTATATATTTTATTTTCTGCATTTGCTAAGAATATAAACACAATCCACAAAGCTTAAGCATTTAATATGAATAGGATTATTTTTCACTCACACCTATGAATTATATGTTGACTGAGTTCATAGTTACTTTTAAATACCCAGCACACAAAGCTAAGGGAGGAATGATTTATTTCCCTCACAGTTTATAGTTATTTTAAATCCATAATTGGCTGGCTACAAGGGAGGGTTGTTTAGCAGAGGGGCATCCCAGCTGGAAGAGTGTTCATAGTGGCAGAAGACAGAAATGCAAGTCAGGAGATGGGATAGAAAGGAGACAAACATCTTTCTGATCCTTGTCTTGTGTGCAGGCTACTGGACCTCGGGTGAGTGTAGTACTCACACTCTTGATCCCGGCACCCTTCATCCTAGCATTATATGATGATTCACTCACATACTCTAGATTCAGCTACCTCCAAAAAAGCCCCATCAGAAAGCATTTGAGGTTTTGGAAGGAGATCTAGACACAAGCTGTAACAATGGGGTTTAGGATAGGAGCCAGTTATTCTAGGTGCACAAATATTCAGGGACCTAAAAATCCATCTAACTTTTGCTTTGCCATGGCTCTGGGGCTGAATTCTTTATTCACCACTTTCTTTCCAGCGGTATATAGGGAATATAGGGGAATGGAAAGGCCAAGTTTTTCTTAGCTCACTAGTGGTAGAATTCACAGACATCTTTTCTGCTAGAATTCTATTAATACAAACACTCTCATTCTTCCGGGATGCAGGGGAGTGCGAGATTGTGTATAGAGATTTAACTGAGAAAGTAAAAAAGAAAGATAGCAAGGAGGAAAAACACATAATGGGAAGTAAGATGAAGTTAGATTTTACTCACATAAAGTGTACTACACGTGTATTTTAAACAAAAATATGAAAACTAAACTTCTATAGCTTCTACAGAACTATGCAGATAATATAATGACTTAAAGCTTTTATTAATTCATTAAGGAGAAAACAACATGGCAGTAAATTGTACAACAATACTAATATGCAAAAGAAGATTTTAGAAAATAAACTCATGGAAAAATGCAAAAGTTTTATAAGATATAAAGAAATTCTTCTTACTGCATATGAATCATCAATATTGCGAACTATTTTGTTTACTATAGGTGTATAGGCTATGTGAAACCTCCATTCTTCTCACTAGAAGAAAAATACTTGGGATTTTTTTTATCTTTCCCATCTCTTTTTTATTCCTATCTGAACGATGAGACATTGATTTTCATATTAGTAATTTTGAGAGAAAAGTAATATGTTTAGATGCCACCACCTTTTATCTAATAAAAATTTCCTGAGCTGAGGAGATAGCTCAGCGGTCTAAGTACCTGCCTGAAAAGGGCAGGGTTCCCTCCCCAACACCGCATGGTAGGCCATCCAGCTGGCTACTGAAACCAGGGGTGGCTGTACAAGTCTGTAATACTAACTTTGGAGAGACCAGGAAAAGCGGATCATTACAACTTCAAGCTGCATAGTGAGATCCTGCACTAAATAAATAAATAAATAAATAAATAAACAAATAAATAAGAGATTAAAAAACAATTAAAAATTTGGCATCACCATATCTTCATTCTTAATTAGTAAACAGTATAAATTTACTAAAGTTGGATTTATCATTTTGTGGCAATTTGAGATGGCCTGTGTGTCTCCTACGAGGCCGAGCTCAGTCCACTGGAGAGGATTTTAGAAACCTCTTTAGCTACTACCCAACCAGAGTTTTCAACCCAAATCTGCAACCTCGTATTTACTTATCAGTGATTCAGTTAATATCTTCTAAATTGAGGGTGAACTTCAAGAAAATTAATGGGCAAAGGTAAAATCGCAATCTGTATGTCCAACATGATGATAAATGTGCTGAAAATGAAAAAAAAAATAAAAAGACATGTTAATGATCTTTTTATTAATTTTATTGAGAAACAAATAGCAATGGGACAGTTTTAAAATCAATTAGTATGACAATTTCAATTAATGCATTACATACTGTTGTCTTCATAGTGCTTATCCACAGTACAAGATGCAGACATGATAT
>NW_004524725.1:5069611-5086802 GCF_000260255.1 Octodon degus | reverse complement strand
TGACTTGTATTACAATGACTCAAAGTTGTTTTTTTTTTTTATGTATTTGGTACAGGGTCTACAGGATCTCACTTCAAAGACGTTTTAATTGTTAGCCTGGTACCACTCTAGTATGACCTGCATACCCTTTAGTAGATTAAAAAAAATTATCCATGCTATTGAACTTAACTATGACTAAATTGAAACATATTCCCTTGGTAAAAATTAGAATATGGATAAAAATATTAAAGATCATGGTGATTAATTTAGAACATTTGATACCTCATGTATTTGGTGTTTCTAATCCTTAAAAAAATGGAAAAAAATCTTTTTTTTTTTGCTGTTTTGTATCCAAAATTCCATAATTTTACTTTAACTGTATTCTGAACAAGAAGTTCTTATAAATATCTGCTTGAAGATTGCAATTTTTTTTTCTTTCTTGTGAAACTCAGGCCCTTGAGCTTGCCAGTGAAGTGCTTATTCTACTGAGCCATCTCTGTGGCCCCAGGAAAAGCAAATTTGATTCTAGTCATTAATCTCAAGATCTTGGGGCTGATACAGTTATTTTCATTCTATTCTTTTAGTCCTGAGTGTTAGCATATTTCTATCTCAACACAGTTAACACTGAAGACTAATATGTACAAGTGACATGATTCTGGGGCTAGTAGTGAGGAGAAGTTATTCAATGTATTTGTTTTCTAGAGAAATGAGCACTGCCACTAAATTGTGTAGTAGTGAAAACGAGGGTTATGTCCCTGTCTCTTTTGTGATCATTGAACTTTAAGAAATAAGCCAAGCTTAGCTTTCCTGCACATCCTTTTGACTCATGTTGCTATCACACATCCTTTCCCAGGAATTTCTATGACTATTTTGGGGTATTTTGATGAACCTAGGAGACTAGGAATGGGATAGGAATAGAGAAGTAGAAATCCTTTAACAGTGCTCGAGGCTTTCCCATGTAATTGAACACCTCTATCCAGATAGCAACCTATGCTCTTTAATAAAACTGTTTGCAACACTCTTGTTTACCTTTGTCTCTTGGTTTGATTTATTATTGTATTTGTTCAAAGTTTTGATTTTGGAAAATTAAACTAGAGAGAGACTATCCTTTTGCTATTCTACAGTAGGAAGAGTTATATATCAAGAATAGCAATCATTTTTCCTGATAATGAAGGACAAATCACAGCCAGATAGGGAGTATAAAATGATGCCTGACTACACATGAGCTCAGGAATAACGCATCCTTTTCCTTCAACATGAAGAAAGAGGTTTCGCTGCACAGTCATTGGTCCGTAAACATTTACAAAGACTAACTGTTAGCAAAAATACACTTGAAGCAGGAGTACAGGTCTGGTGGGTAATGTGACATTGTGCCACATAATCGAATAGTTGCATGACTTTTGAAAGGAGGCATATATTTCAAAATACATTCACTGAATATTTATAAGGAGACACATATGATAGCGTCTGACATTGCTTGAAGTGATAATACAAGAATGAAAAAAGTAAAATGCTCATAGTGAGTAATTGGGTAGCAAAACAATGGTGCATTATAGGACCATGCAAAGGAGAGAAGTTGAGCTTCATCTGACATTTTTATAAATACTTAATACATAGTACTTATTAAGGTAGAATAAAATTACAGAATAATATGTAATAATAAAATCCTTTTGGGTTTCAATCAGTATTGAATATATTCTAATATCTGTCTAGTGCACAAAGCAACTTATTTATTTATTCATTTTTTATTTAGGACAGGGTGTACAGGGTGTACGGTGTTTCATTGCATAGATGGGACCCCTAGTTATCCTCCTGTTTACAGCCTCTCAAGAGCTGGGATTACAGGCATGCACCCCCCACACTCAGTCTCAGTTGCCCTTTCAAAGCAACCTGGGGGCAGGGACTGAACCCCTGGACCCTGAGCCTGCTTGTAGTTATTATAATCTGCTAAGCTATTTGGTAAGTCCTTCATATTTATTTATTTATTGGCATATTTAAAAGCCATTCTTGGTTCCTTTTTACAGATACAGAAATAAAATCTATTCAAAGTCACAACAAATAAGATACCAAAGTAAGTGCTACAGTCTCAGGATTTATTCTCTAAACTGCCAAGATATGTTGCATTTCACCATTTTCACAATATCCATAATGACATAATTTCTAGAAAATTTAGTAACAAGACGTATATCAGTATGTACTTCAGAACAGAGGGTTGCTTCTTCAAGTTGTCAATAGCTGCTATCTCATCTCTATACTGCTTCTGCACTCATCAGGTTTAGACCAGTTTTACATGCAACCCAGGAGCTGCAAACAGGACAGGCCCCAAGCACCCAACATGACACCAGTTCCTACCTAGCTCTATACCTTGTTTCACCTCACAATGCAGATGCAGTGAAAAACAACCAGATGTCCAAGTTGACTAAGGATGAACCCAACATTTATACACAAAAACTTGAATGAAAACAGGTATAGAAATATCTTATGTCAATTAGACAGCCATTTATAACCAATCTGTGGCCAACAATATTAAAAGGGGAAACTTAGGAAGCTTTCTCTCTAAAATTAGGAAGAAGACTCACTATCACAACTCCTGGTCAACAATGCAGTGAAGAAGGAGGTGGCTAACAATGACTTCTCCCTGAGATGGGACTCACTGTGTGAGAGGTATGTCTCGAATCTTAGGATACATGGTGACTGCCGGCAACCCCAGAGGCCTTTGCAGTGAGATGCAGCATTAGAGGGGACCAGTGGCCATGAAGGGCTATGCTAGTTGGTAAGGAGTGCTGAGGTTTCAGTTTCTCCTTGCAAGACAGCTATTGGACAGACTCCATCTTGGGCAGGGGCCAGCTGAGCTCAAAACTGAGAGAAGCTTCTGGCTCCATCTAGCGGCTCAGACTTGGGCTCAGGCTCATGGAAGTTGTGGCAATAACAACAGGTCAAATGAGCCTGGTTTCAGTGAGAAGGTAAAGGTACTGCAATTGTTCACTACCCCTACCAAAAAGCTACTGCTAGCTTTCTGGAATCAATCAACATGGACTGGGACTCTGTTTCCACACGTTGTCTATTGGTTACAGCAGAGACATAGTTGGACATGGATTGATTTCTTTGTTTTTCTTTTCTTTCTTTCTTTCTTTCTTTCTTTCTTTCTTTCTTTCTTTCTTTTTTTTTTGGTCTGTTTGTTTTATTTATTTTTTCTTTTCTTGTTTGTTTTTGCTGTGGTGGTGCTTGTGGTTTGATTTATTTATTGTACTTTATTCTCCTCTATTATTTTATCATGTTTTATGAATATAACTGGATAATACCTTCATTGTGGTTATGGTTCTGTTCTGTTTTTCTTTTTATCTCTTTCTTTTCTCTTTCCCTCCAGTCTTCTGCATCAGTTTCCCAAAGATAGAGTGATTCGCCCATTGTATTACAGACTTATTTCTAATCTCTTCATGTTCTTCCAACTCTTTCTTTTCTCTCTAACCCTTTCAAATTTTAACCTCTGAGGGAAAATTTGATGTATTAAGTACTCATATACTTCTTACTGTTTTAGGTTTTGTTACATAACCAAAATGCTAGTACATATGGTTAAGGGTGGCAAATTAATGGTTATCTCAGTTTCTCATTTTTTCAGTCTGCATCTGATGCTATTGTCATTGATGATGGTACCGTTATAGACAAAATTGATATAATTTTTCTAAACAGCAGTTGTTTCTGTTATGTCCATATTGAGATTGATGAACAGTCACAGAATATACTATGGCACAGTGCAAATAAACAAGGGACTGGAGCAAACAGACTGCAATTTTTATCCCCAACACATTCACAAAGTAAGACCTTGCAATAGAGTCAAAGCCCAAACAGCAACTGCATCTGGAAGATACTTCACAGAATAATCATTTCCAAAGTTTTCTAAATACTAGTAATAAAGCAAACTACCACAGGCAATTTACAAGTATCCATTCAGGATTGAAACCAAAAATAACAAATGAGAAGACACTTAACAAGATGCAATCCACACACACAAATCTTCAAAAACAAATTCAAGGGGCAATGAAATGGGTCAGTCTGAAAATTAACCACCTGACCTCTCTAAAATGATAATAACAAATTAACTGAATGAGAGTCTAGGAAACATCAACATGGAAATAGTTTCTCAGATATCTGGCAAGATGGTGTCCACAATGAAAAATAAGTTCACTGATTCTACAGCAAATATGGACAAAAAATAAGGGAGTTAAGAAAAATATGGAAGCCATGAATGCTTACCATAGGAAAGGAATGGAAGCTACAAGGCAGATTCAAGAAGATACCCAGGAAAATAAAATGTCCATTGGAAGCACATGCATCAGATTAAGCCAGTGTGGGAACAGTATCTTAGTTATCAAAGACAGGCTTGCTATTAGGGATCACGAAAAGAAAAACATTCTTAAAAGCGGCAAGGGACCATGAAAAATAAATCTAGAAGCTGCTAGATGATGGAAAGAATAACTTAAATATGACAGCCAATGCAAAAGCAGGAGACATCAATGAATGAAAACTTCTCTGGAGGGAAAGAAGGATTTTACATAGAGTGAAGTGAGACATATAAAACTACTATTAGCCACAATAAAAAACCTACAAGCAGGTGCTTCTGTAGTCAAGCTTTCAGAAATTCAACTCACAACTAGAATTTTAAAAGCTGTTACAGAACAGAGACAACTCACCTATAAAGGAAAGCCCATCATTATCAGGCCAACCTTCAAGTCAAGGAGAACTTACAATGGAGTACTTCAAGTACTAAAGGAAAACAACCATCAACCAAGGCTAATATATTCCAAAAAAAAAAAATCTTCTAAAACTGATGTTCTTATCATGACAAAGAACAGGAGATGAAATTTGTGACAACCAAACTGTAATTAAAAATGTTTTGAAGGACATTCTAGAGAGATAACAAGTCTGAAACACCAAACGAAGAATCTCAGCAGACAAGGCAAACAACTAAATAGAGGAATGAAAGAAATGTGGGTGAGCTAAAATGGGAAAATTAAATGAAAGGGTAAGTGAGTGCATATCAATTATAATCATTAATATTAATGGTCTTAATTCACCAATCAAAGAATTGGACTTGCAGAGTGAATCAAGAAGTGAGATCCCACAATATACTAGATGAAATAAACATATTTAATTTAAAAATAAATTCATAAACCAAAAGTCAAAGAATGGGAAAACACTAAATCATGTGATAAGGATACAGAAAGAAGCAGGGGTAGACATTCTATTTTCAGACAGAGTGATTTTCAAGCAAAGACTGATTAAGAGATAAAAAGACCACTACATCCTGGTAAAGGCAACAATCCCAGGGGAAGTGGTAAGAATCATAAATATATAAGTAACAACTACCCGTATCAATAATTATATAAACAAATATTAAACAGCACGAAAAATTAAATAGGCACTGACACAATTCTATTGGGGGATCTCAATAGCAAAACAAGAGATGAACTAGACAAAAATTCAACAAGGAAATATTAAAACTGAAGCAAGCTAAACAAATGGCTTTAGTAGATGTCTGCAGAGTGTTCCACACCACAGCATCAGAGTACACATTCTTCTCACCTACACATGAGACATTCTGCAAAATAAAAAATGCTAGCTTATATAACAAGCTTAAATAATTGCAAAGGAATTAAAATTATCCCATGCACATTCTTGGAACATAGTGCATTGAGACTGGAAATCAATGACAACAGAAAGTACAAGAACTTTATGAACACACGGAAATTGAATAGCACCTCCTGAATAGCCAATGGGTCACATATGAAATTAAATAAATTTGACAGTTTTTAAAATTAAATTATAATGACCATACAATATAAAGGAACTTGTGGGACCCAACGAAAATAGTCCTAAGAGAGAAATTTATATCAGTGAAAACCTCTACCAGGAAAACACAGCAAGTGCAAATAAACAACTTAATGGTGACCCTTAAATTTATAGAAAAATAAGAGCAGGCTAAGCCAATAGCTCATATAAGGGAGGGAATTATAAGGAAGAGAGTAGTAATTAAAGCACTGAAAATTAAAACAATACAAAGGATCAGTCAACAAAAGATATGGTTCTTTGAAAGACTAAATAAAATTAAAGAAAACTTATCTAACTTTATAAAAAAAGAATATACTCAAGTCCACATAACTAGGGAAAAAAAGATCAAATCATAATGAAACTATCAGAAATCCAGAAGATCTAAGGCTACTTTGAAACTTATATTCTAATAAGATGGAAAATGCAGAAGAAATGAACAGATTCCTAGCTAATATGGGTTCCTGAAGGTGAAGAAAGAAGATATAAATGTACTAAATAAGCCAATATTAATGAAATTTAAGATGTAATTAGAAACCTATGAATAAAGACAAATCCAAGCCCTGAGGGATTCACTGCTGAATTGTACAAGACATTGAAGGTATATACTCACTGATGAAATTGAAATGGAAGCCACAGTCCCAAATTCCTTCCTGAAAGAAAGCATTACACTGATACCAAAATAGGAGAAGGATGCAACTAAGAAAGACAATTACAGATCAACTTCTCTAAAATACATAGATGTAAAAATCCTTGATGACAGACTGGCAGACAGAACGTATCAAATCATCAAGAAGATTATGGACCATGACCAAGTTGGATTCATCCCAGGAATGCAGAGATGTTTCAACACAGAGAAATCAATAAATGTAAAACACCACAGTAACAGAGTCAAGCACCAGAACTACGATCATTTCAATAGATTCAGACAAAGTTTTGACAAAGTCCATCAGCTATTTATGGTAAAAAATATTAAGAAAATTAGAAGGGTGGTCTTTATCGTAATCTGATAAAAAACCGTCTGTGACAAACCAACAGCCATCATCAACTAAATGAACTGAAACTAAAAGCTTTCACTCTAAAAAAATCAGGAACAAGACCTTTAGACAAAAGAAATAAAAGGAATAAGGATAGAAGTTAAATTATCATTATTTTCAGATGACATGATACTCTACATAGAAGACCCCCTCAAAGGGGGTTTTTCACTAAACAATTGATAGATTCCTGAAAGAATGTCTATCATCCTAAAAATTCAGCTATGAACAAATTTTAGAGGGGCTGTGGGAAAAAGGATTTTTTTCCATTGTTGGTAGGAATGTAGACTGGTGTAATCATTGTGGAAATTTCAAAAAACGCAAGAATTAAAGGTTTTATCTGACCCTGCTATTTCCCTTGTGGATATCTTCCCCCCAAAACTGAAAGCATACAGCCACAATGATATGTGTGTACCCGTGTTTAGAGTAGCAGAAGTTTCATTACCTGAGTGTTGGAACATTCCAAATGCCCATCAATGGAGGAATGGATAAAAGCATGGGATATTTTTATACAACGGAGAACTACTCAGTCATAAAAACGATGAATTCGAAACTTTTATCGGTAAATGGATGCAACCTGAGACCATAAGTGAAATAAATCAGATACACATGAGTGAATATCATATTGACTTCCTACTGAGAAGCTCAAAGAGTAAAAGAAATCCAAACAATAAATACTGTAAAATAGGAAGAAGCTTCAAAAGAAAACAGAAAATGAGACTGTAAATGGAAAAAAGAAGGAAGGAAAAAATGTTTGTATAAAAGAGAATTAAGATAGTTATTCTACTAGTTTCTCTCACTTCGTTGAAAAGGAAGGCTTGTCCTAATATTGCTTAGACAATTCAATATCAATATTTTATACTCTGACTGAATAATTTAAAGATAAAAATACACAATATATTAACTACTATTACCCTCCTATTAACCTATTAGCAAATAGTATCAATCCAGAAGGAAAAATTAAAATAAAGAACTAAACCAAGTGAATTATGGTTAGACTATCTGATGATATATACTTAGTCCTGGATGTAATTGGGTAGCCCTGTGCCCTGGAAACAGATTTAATCACTTCATGATATTTTATTCTGAGAGTAGAGTTGCATCCATTTAGCCATCATTGATACCTACTGTGATATGAAATTAAATTTACTTGGTTATTCTGAATTTCATATTATAAAGTGCCCGTTCCATGACTACATACATTGTATATCTAATTTGCTCCTTACTGTTTATCCATCACCTAGAATAGTCTTCCATAAATTGTGTTTAGTATATTTGGTACCTTAATGATTTTTGGTTTTATTTGCTATTTGAAATAAAATAATTTGTGAAAAGGGCTTTGATCAAGAGTGAAATAAATTTTCATTAAATAGCAGCTGTTATCATTTTGCTATATTTTATTAAGTCATATCTAGGTTAAGGCAACATAATAGATCAAAAAGTGAAAAAACAGTTGAACAACAAAAATGAATAAAAATGGAAGACAGCTCAAGGACATAAATACCTGCCTGGCATGTACAAGGTCCTGAGTTTGATCCCAGGTATATGTTGCCTCTTAGATCCATTTTGTTGTTAGAAATAAGTGGAAGAATTCATGCACTTTATTCTTATAATTATTTCTTCTCTCTTCCACTTAGAGGATATGAAGTATGTTATAAGCAAGCAAAAGTTTGATAAATAATTATCTGATTTATTCTTGCTTTTATAGTGTGCAGAATACAAGAGAAGATCTGGATTCCAGAAACTACTATGGTGTCTAAATAAGAATAAAAGAACCTAACCTCAAAGAAATACTTATTGCTCACAATATATGTTTGTGTATAAATATAAGAAATATAACATTTCTGGGCCAGGGACATAGCTGAGCGGTCTAAGCGCCTGCCTAGCAAGTGCATGGGCCCAGGTTCAATCCCTGGTACTGCATGCCATGCCAACAGCACACGGTGCTGGCTGCTATAATCTCAGTGCTGCAGAGAGAGAGAGAGACAGGAGGGTCACTGATTCACATGATCTGTGTAGCAAGACCCTGTACCATAAGTAAATAAATGAAATATAACATTTCCAAGTAACAAATTCATCTATTTAAATTACTCTTTAAAAAAAAAACTTACTATATTAATTATTGACATGACCAAATTTGACTTGAAAACTGCTAACTACTTAGAAAGTTCTAAAACTAGTCACCTCTATGCCCTCAATGAGGTTATACTATCAAAAACTTGTAAACTCTGTTACTGGCATTTAAGAGAAGTGTGTTTTATTTTGATGTCTGTTACTTCTTTGTTTTTGCCCCTGTTACCTGTGTTTTTGTCAAACCAAGAAAACTTATTTCTTAGCTCAAGGAGTTAGTTAGTCATTTTTTTCCTAAAGGCTTTATAGTGTTGAATATTTTGTCTTTAACCCATTTTAACATACTTTTATTTTTAATATAAAAGAAGATCTAATTAATTCTTCTGCAGGTGGATGTACACTTTCCTAGTAGTGTGGATTGAGGAGTCTTCCCTGTTTTCACTGGGCATCCCCAAGATGTGCTAGACAAAGTAAAATATAAATTTCTTTTTAGTGGATCATTCCTGTGTGGCTTAGTGAACCTCGTTTAAAATATACAATAAAACAGTAAAGTTTAATCTTTGGAGACTTGCAAAATGTTAATTAAAAACCACCATATTTCAATTAGACTGTATAAATAAATTCAAAAATCATTTGCATAATCTAGGGACTGAGGTAAATAACATTGAATTATATACACGAAAAAAAGCTGAACAGGTAGATTCAACCAAAAAAAGAAAAGAAAAGAAAAAGAAAAAAAAAGAAAAACTCTACATCAAGAGAGGATGGGGATGAGAGTTGAAATCTCAGCATGGAGGAGGGTTAAGCAGGAGCTTCATCAAGAGTCTGAAATCAGACAGGATGACACGGTGACTTCTTTCCCAGATGGAACTCTACAGCAAGACTCTTTCTCAAGAAGAACAGCAAACAGACATATAAATGGGTGAATTCTGTGTTCTAACCACAAAACTGAAAATCATGTGAAATAATCAATACAGTAGCTCTGTTGGGCCAGTGCATATCCTGTTGTACTACCAAAATATCCTGTTGGATATGATAAATGTACAAAATCATAATGACAATGTACAAATAAAATAATATACAAATGAAAGCAAATACTGTCATACCCAGGTGTTACATTATCTAAAGAGAAAATCTATACAAATTTCAGTCATCAAAAATATAGTTTACCAATTGATTGGTTAAGACCTGCAATAAATTAATAAGGGAATTCTGATTTTGTCTATTTTTAGACATAGTTGATTATTTCATTGAATGGAGTTCTGCAGATCGATTAAGACTTTCCTTACACAAGTAGCCACTTTAAAATATTAGATAGATTGCTACATAAAGAGCAGTAGCAGGCACATGTGAAAGATTCAGTGTATGTGCTATCAGTATCAATTTCAACTGTGAATTGGATGAAATTTATTCTCTCTTTGGAAGTGATTAATAGTAGGAAACAGTATGCATGATGTGTATCACAAAAGCTTCATGAACAGGACAGAACTACTAGAACTACTAAAGAAAGAAGAATAATATACAAAAAAAAATCAAGAACAGAATTAAAACTATTATACCCAGGGACCTGATGTACTTACTAGTTGGTTATATTTTTTCCATGTCTTTCATATTTCTAAAGGTGATAGGAGTTTTTGAACTACACAGTACGTAGATTTATAATTTATAATGATAGCATGCAGAATAGTAGGCTTTTTATTGTATAGTCTATTTTTAAAGTTTTAAAATTGTTTTATTGAAGAATTTAATAGTATTCTTGTTGGTAGGATAACTATTCTAATTTTTATTATTTTACAATGATTGAAAGGAAGTAACTGTGCATTAACAGAAGCTACAGCTTTTCATGGACTATGAGAAAATCAGTGTTCTTTAACAGATTGAGAAAAACGTGCAAGTGTAACGTTAAGGATAACATGACATATAAAAATATAGGCACGTGTGCATGTGAATGTCTATACTCACACTCACAAAGTTTGTTGGGACATTTAAACTTTAAGCATTAAAATTGCCCCAAAGGTGATGACTTATCTGAGCCCACAGCTGAGCGCTCTTAAATGCATCAGCCCTAGTTCAGATGCGCAATTTTACTGATTTAGAATAGATGTGCTTATATTTTCATGGGTCCTCTTGCTGCAAGTTCATTTAGGATGTTTTTGTAGATATCTACTGGACCTACTTGACTTTTTCCAGGGTATCTTGTTTTTCTCATAAGATATTTTGTATAACTTATTCATATTTCATAGACAGAATCCCTAAAGACAATACAAAGCATTAGACTTGCATCTAGCCCCAAAGCTAGCACACAGTCAGGTCCACCTTGCTCTGTTGGACAGAGCCAGTCATGAAGACAGAAAGATTTGAGAATCTCTGGCTCTAAACAACAAGGACCATTATACACACACACTCTTCTATCATTTTATAAAATTCTGATCAACACAACTAAATATTAAAAGATTGAATGATTATCTAGATGTCTTTTTTAAGTGTGCTTTTCTTCCCTGTGTTGTGTGTAAATTTAAGCTCTAATTCATTGTGATAACCCACATAAATACAATAAGGCACATACAATATATTAAATTTATATTTACTCAATGTGTTTGTATAGATTCTTTAATTATGCAGGGATGAGTTTTACACACATCAAACTTCATCATTATACTCTAGCAAGTGAAATCCTTCAAATCTAGGGTTGAAAAGGGAGAAGGTAGGATAAATAAAATCGGTTTTATCATTTATGAATACATGTGAAAACATGGAAAAATGCCAGAATGTGCATTTGAATATTTCAGATCACTTATTTATTTGTTACTAACAGAAACATCTAAAATATTATACTTTTGATACTATTTCAATTAGTGAATCACTCAATATAGCCTATGCAGTTGGAAATTATATTTTTAAACACACCCTCACTTTAAGAGATAAAGCTAGATTGGCTAACTGTTAGTTTTATTCTAATGCCTGTACTTTATCCTTCTAGGGAGGCTAAAATAAATTATTCACCTGAAATGGAAGAATACATTAATACATTCTGATCAGTCCTATTCTGTGAATCATCTCTTTTGCATTGTAAAAACGTTAATGCCTCTCCCCACCCGGAATAATTTATGTACTCTCCTTAGTTTTACCACCAGAATAATAAATGTTCTACATTCCTGGCATGTTGAAGACTGTATTGAACAATTCTGGTAGAGTAAGTAAATAGCCATGTGCTTCTAAGTTATCTGCCTACTAATTAAAACCAAACTGTAGTTCAAGCAGTACAGTCTAAACCTTTTTCACAGAGCTTACTGATCTGCATGTATTTGATTTCTATTAAAGATTTTCAGGCAAATATTATATTTAAATTCTTTATTCTCTAAACCAGAGAACTTGTTCTATATGGAGTTAAGGCTATGCTGCAGAGGTATATCAACAGAAATTTTACATAGCTATAAGCTTTTGAAATCCAATCAGTATATTAGTCTAAAGAACACTAAATTCTAGCAAGGAATTTTTCCTTGAAGACTTTTTTTTTCTGTTTTGTTTTGGCGGAACTGGAGATTGAACTCAGGCCCTTGTGCTTGCCAGGCAAGTGCTTATTCTACTAAGCCTTCTCCCCAGTCTCTAAGACAGGGTTTGTTTTTATGCATAATGAAGCTAGTGTAGATTATTAATGTAATACAATTGATACAGGTATTAAATGATGCAATGACTCCTTATTAATTGAAAAATGTTTGCTATGCAGAAACTCCTCCATAAATTTGTTTATTATTAAAAAGAATTATAAATCTTCATACATTCAAATTAAATACTGCTATATTAATAATAGGAATACATGTTCAAATGCATACTGTATCATAGAATTAATAATATTTAAAGACAGGAATACCAGTATTTTATATGATTTTAATCGAAAATTAAATGAAAGATATTACCCACTCCATGTCCCATTTCCTCAATACAGAAAAAAAGTTGTCTCAAAATAGTTTCACTTACTTTCTTAAAAAAATCAGCACAGTGTGCAACTCATGATGAATGTAACTAACCCCTGTATCCCAGGCAAGGAGAAAGATAATTGTGGGAGCGTTTCGTGAAATGCCATGTGTAGAAACTGGGTTATGTTCTCGAGACGAACGGCAGGTGTGAGACTGCTGAAATGGCACAATTTTTCTTTTTTTTTTTTTTTCGGAACCGGGGATTGAACTCAGACCCTTGCACTTGCCAGGGAAGCACTTATTCCACTGAGCCATCTCCCTGGCCCCACAATTTTTCTTGATAGTACACTATAATAAACAAATGGAGAAAGCCAAAGAGAGGTGCCATTTTTGTTGTGCTGGCTAGATATTTTCTCCACAAAATAATCTATTCATCATTCCAGTCACACATTTGTTTTAATTTAGCTATTTAAAATGTACCCAAATCTACAGGAAGAAAATACTATTTTATAGCAAACCAATAGACTTATTGCAGAGGCCAGTCTCTGTAGGAGAGCAGGGATGGAGCAGAGCCCGGGGATGAAGAGGCATCCTGCCAGGAACGCTAGCAGACTAGAAGGGCTGGGATCATGGATTCCCGGATACACGAGTGAGAATGAGGAAAGGAAAAAGAAAGCAACACTTTAGGAGCTAAAACATACAATGAAAAATTAACAACAACAGGGGAGGAACACTGAATATTTTCAGGATACTAGGAAAATATTAAAAAGAGTAGTAAACGCAATGCTAATGTTTCAAAAATTGAGCAAAAAAGACAGTTGGTATTAGCATGGGAACACACATAATTGAACTCAATGATTCTGAGAAATGCAGCACCTGAATCCGTGAAATGAACAGAATATTACATTTCTTAAAATGCGGACAGATTATAAATACCCAGCAAGTTATAAATTCCAACTTCGTAATGAAATAAGATCGTTACTCAGAATGATCCTACCCACACATTTGCCTTTCCGTCTAATGGTTCATTGATGTTCATGCTAATCTGCACATTAATCTAAAGCACACTTATGATTTAGTAGATTTAGGAAATGAATATAATGGGAATTTCATTTGAAAAATATTTATGTATGTTTATTTAAATATTTGCTTATATTTTAAAATTCTGATTATATATTTATAATATTAATAAATAAACTTGACCTGGATTATCTGTTATGTGAAGTTCAATGATGGACCTGATTATAACAGAAATACAGTACTAAAGCTGTAGATTTGCTCATTTAACATATCAGTGTATTTCCTGTCCACAGAGTACTAAACTTCTTGTTGTCAAGTGGAACATTGTGGAAAGTTTTCTTTTAATAGATACATTTCAATGTTAATTAATATATATAGTTATGATAAAATGATTTTATTTTGTGTTTCATTATATTCTTTATCATAATGGATTTTAAAGAGTAACATTTTGTCCATATATATATATATCAGTATGAAAATACAAACTCTATCTTTCTAAACAAATACAATTGTTATTTTAAAGTTAGCATTTTAAAAAAGGTAGATAAGTCATTATCATGCAGTCTTTGAAGGTGATTATGACATATGACATTATCAATTATGGTATACATATATCATTTTACTTTTCTATATGAAGTATACATGGACACTCCTTAAAAAGCTAGGACTGGAAATTCCATTCAAACCAGCTATTCACCTCTTTGGAATTTTCCCAGAGGATTTAAAAACATCATATCATAGTGAATCATGTGTGCCTATGTTTATAGCAACACAATTTGTGATAGCCAAATCTTGGAAACAACCAAGATACCCGTCACCTGAGGTATGGATGAAAAAGCTGTAGTATTTTTATACAATAGAGAATTACTCAGCTATAAGGAATGATAAATTCAAAGCCTTCATTTTTAAGTGGATGCCATTTGAAGATATACTCATAAATGAAATAAACCAGACACACATGTGTAAATATCATGTAGTCTCCCTAGTATAAGAACTCAAAAGTAGATATACAAATAGAAAGGTATAACACAGTTAAAAAGAAAACAAGAACTTGAGGATTAGACAGTGAAGAGAGCAAAGAAAAAAGCTAGGAAACATGACAGAGGCAAAACCATAAATTTTTATGTACAGGATGGGTAAGGCAATGATCCTGAGACTCGTCAAAAGGTTTTTGAAGCTAGCAGTTGATTGGTAGGATTCTCACCCTGACTAGCTATATATGCTGAACCTATGAACTAAGCAACTGCACTGAAGATGGCAATGTGTAATAGTAGGATCATGCTTGCAGTGCCTGTCATTCTGGTCTTCTGAATACATGCTGCTTGTCATGACATGCTGGTTGATGTCATGCTGTCTCTCGTGTAGATGTTTGTTTAAAAATGAAGGGAGTGATGAATGAAGGCAGAGGACAGGAAAAAGGGTGTTGCAGGACTGTCCTGCAACAATGCTGTATATGGTTAGATTTCTAAACTTCTGTGTAAAAATATATAATCGTTTATTCCTCTTTTTTAATATATCTTAATTTTTTAATTTTTTTCTTCATATTCTGTAGGGACTTAAAGTTTAACATATCAATACTTGATGAAAAACACCAGTTCTATGTTATGCCTACGATGTTTTATACTCAGACAGTGAGGTTAAGCTCAACAGCCTAGGTTATATGGTAATAGCAATAAGCTTCTCTTCTGGAGGGTTAGCAACCTAAATTTGCAGACCAAAAATTAGAGAAAAAGGAGGTCTGAAAGGACAGCCACCATTCTGGCCCTAGCCTTTGAAGGTCAGTGAAGACTCAGGACATAGGAGAACCTGCAATATAACATCATGTAACTCAGTTGTGTCCCCAATTTTCTGATCAAGGAGATTATGGGGCCAAAGAGGAAAGAGATCGATGATGTAGAGTGTGCCTAAGGAGAGTCACATGGAGAGAAAACATTCTCTCAGGCTTTCACAGAGAGCAAAGTGGTCTAGCAATGGCTGTGACTCATCCACTTGACTGACACTGACAAAGGTTCTACAAACTGCGGTACAGGGTTTCAGGATAAAGTCTGCGGGGATTTGACTAATCTTAACAGATACAAAAGCTACATTTCTTGTTAAAAATACGTCTTGTTTTATCTTGGTCTTAACCATCCAGCAGAAAGCTTTAAAAATGAGGTACAAAAAGTGAAGCCATATTAATATGCTGAGTTGTAAAAGACTCAAGTCAACAACTTCTGACATAGCCGATCTTACAGAAAACCCACTAATATTATGGACTACTGGACTATTTTGGAATATTTTGCTGAATTCACAAGCCTATAATATTTAAATGACAAAACTAAACAAAAAAAGGGGGATACAAATGAACGAACATTTTGTATTTGGATATTCAAAATAATTAGGATAGATATACAGCTACATTATTTTAGTTCAATGAATAGAAAGATTTATTCTAATAGTGCTTGTAAACAGGATATCATGTCTGTATCTTGTACAATGAAAAACCACTAAGACAACAATACACAATGTATTATTGAAACTGTCCTACTAATCAGATTTGAAATAGTCTCATTGCTATTTATTTCTCAATGAAATTATGGAAAAAAATTAAAAAAATAAAAATTTATAAGAAGGAAATTTTAAAAAGTTGGAATACACATTTTTATACAAGATTAAATCTGTTTTATTATTAGCCTTATTATAAAAGAATAACACATAATACAGAAAATCTTTAATTTTATGGTTTATTAGTCTCTTTTTTGTAGCTAATACTAAATATGCCACACTGGCAGCATGAAAAAGGCAGTTATTTTTGGCTCTTGGTTTGCGAGAGTTCAGTATGAGGTAAAACTGAGAAGAAATCAGCATGAAGGAAGGAAATGACAGAGGAAAGTTGTTCACTTCAAGGAAGGAGAGGGGTACAGAGAGAGACAGAGAGATGGGGACAGAGAGATAGTCTGAGACAGGCAGGGACAGAGACTGAAAGGAAATTTCCTCACAGTATATTTAGCTATGAATTCATCAGTGAATAAATGCACTGACAAATATGTTGTGCCCACAATGCAGTCACTTTATTATGCTTTATTTTGTTTAATTTTATGATTTGAAACATGCTCTCACTCCACAGCTTACACTCATAGTGATCCTTCTGTTTTCAGTCTCTCCAGCACTGGGAGTACAGACGTGCACCACCACACCTGATCATGGGGCTGGAGTGGCAGGTGGTGGCAGGGTTTGAACCCTGGTCCCTACACTTGCCTCAGCAGGTGCTTAATTCACTGACCTATCTTTCTGGCACTGCAATCACTTTTAAAACGCACCACCACTGATACAAATTTTTTAAGGGGGATATTCGAAATCTAAAAT
>NW_004524725.1:5068436-5069303 GCF_000260255.1 Octodon degus | reverse complement strand
ATTAATGCATAAACAGAACTGCAGAAGAATAATTAGATATTTGTAAATGTCAACCATTCATTTGAAAATCTTCATCAAAAACAGACTGATATCTTCTGGACAGACAAATCTTCCCAGCAGTCTTCGCGTTTCGGACATTGCCTCCTTTTGTGTGCAACCTGTTAGTCTGGGGAGTTTAGGTTTGCCAGGCTCTAAAAATGTGAGTCAATTCTGTGAGATCTCTTTTTCTACATTAGTGTACATATTTTCATATTATATTGGTCCTATTCATTCTTATTAATCTATAAATGGGATATAAAGTTGCTTAATATTACATATTTTTGAGATATTTAAACAATATAGAAACAATTGCATATCTTTAATGGTATAAGTTGATGCATTCACTGTGTTGCTTTTTGAACTAACAAAGTAAAATGCATTTTCCCAGTTTCCTTGTTAGTCTCAAATATATAAAGTAGTAAAACATATAATGACAAAGCTATTTGAAATTTAATGCGCTCTTTATCTTATTTAATTATTATAATTTTCATTAAATGATTTTACCTTTATTCATATATTCATGGCTAAAAGGAAAAATGATAATTAGAATATCTTATCATAAAATTTATTTCTAATTTAGGGCAGTTTTCAATTCAGTCTGGATGACTTTTCAGAATTTGCAGTCTTTTTATTTAAGAGATAGCATAATAGGATTATAAATTGACATGATATCTGGGGTCAATCTAATATTTGAAAGTTCACTGCTGTCAAATGTATCATGCATTAATTATGTCAACAGAATCACTGATGATTACTTGAACACAAGATTTCATTGTATTAAAAGTTGTTAGCTGCTTTTACTAATAATTGCACTTCAAAGAGAGCATT
>NW_004524725.1:5065218-5067701 GCF_000260255.1 Octodon degus | reverse complement strand
ACATATAATTAGTATAATTTTTATTACCAAATTTTAATTATTTTGATAACTTTATCCTATCAATGTAAATAGAAAATAGTCAATATATGGTTTCTACTAAAAACTATAATTTAATACTAATACTTGGTTTCCTATTTATTAGTTTGGGAGAGTAGATTCGTAAGCTGGTGAGTATCAACAAGACACACAGATAGCTAGAGAAGTTCTTTGTGGATCTGTTCAGGTACACTTCTATGGACATGGATGTAATTCCAAAAAGATAAATTCATTGATTTCTGATGAGTTCAATGCCTAGGTATGAGTACTTCAAAACCAAGAACTGTCCTAAAGAAAATTAATGGAAATGTAAGCAGGAAAAAATAAAACTCTAACTGAAACATTGATTTATTATGGCTACTAATACCTTAAAAGTATTTTAACTTAAATGTGTTAGTGTCATATTTCTCCCTTCTGCCTGCATGCATTGAATTTAGATCTCATTCACTTGCTTTTTCTTGTACTATATATGTAAATGTCATTTTTTTATCCACAGTAGAAGTCCAGGAAAGTCACTATATTGGCATCCAAAATAATATTCATTTCAAAAATTTACATTTAGATCAAAGTGGACAGCTAATAAAGATTCACGTGTCTTGAGAATACTTGTTTACAAAACCCTGTGTTTCGAGCTGATGTGTTTGCATTTATCTTTCCACTGTTACCTAACTACTTACTCCATGTGATAGACTACAATTATGCTATTTTTGCTTTGAGTGCTAACAGCAAAAAATCCATGTCAAATACATATACATTTAGATATTTATTCTACTGAAAGCTTAAGTGTTGATTCATACGCTCCTCTTCCTTAGTTAAATTGGAATATCACTTAAATATTTTTTTTTCAGAATGGCATAAGCTGTTTTGATGTTTTTTGATTGTTTTGTTTGTTTTATAAATGTGCATTAGGGCCAGGGAGATGGCTCAGTAGAATAAGCGCTTCCCTGGCAAGCTCAAGGGTCTGAGTTCAATTCCCTGTTCTGAAAAAGAAAAAAAAAATACAGCTATTATATTTTCTCCTGAGTGATGTTTTCATCCAAAGACACATTTCTCTTTGGCATTCAGTAAATTTATAAAACTGTTACACTGTTATCCATAGCCATTAATATTAAGTAATTATGACCAAAATATTTTTAAAATGAAATAAACTTAATACTTTCAATAAAATTAAATAGCTTCATGGTGATTCCTCATATCCAAGCTCTATAATGCTTAACAAAAACTTTATTTGGCATCATGTACTTGTCATAAGAAAGACAAGTAAGACTTTGAGCAGCCACAAGTTTTACATTGACAAGTGAGATGATATGTGATGCTTTCACTACCAATTGAGTTGTTATGGTTTGTATCTAGTTTTCCCCCAAAGCCTCATGCAGTCATACAGCAGGTACGTCTAGAGCTTCAGATTAACTCATGATCCACTGGGATTATGGATCTCAATACTGCTGGGATTATGGATGTGAGTGTTATATTCAGCCTGGAGTGGATTACTTGAATGCAATTTAAGGTAGATAGCCTTCTTCTTGGTAGCCATTGTTGTTGCGACTCCCCCCTTTTCTCTCTGCTCTTTGCTGCTGCCATGAAAGGTTGCTCTCCCCCTTGTGTTACATGCCTTGGAGCCAGCTGAGTGTGGACTGAAACTTCTAGGAACTATGAGCTAAATAAACCTTTCCTTCCTTTATGTTGAGTGTTGGGTATTTGTCTCAGCAATGAGAGAAGAGTAACTGAGGCATGAGTCTACAAAAACATTTCTTGCTTTCATTGTCTAGATGCTTATTTTCTTCTGTAAAATGAATTTGTTAATCTGTACTCTAACTCCCACCACTTTCAGTAGCCTCCAGGAACTTGTGTGACATGTCATTCCCTGAAGCTTACGGAACTTCTTTCTTCATTCATTAGTCCTTCTTAGTGCCATATCAGCATCAAACATCTGGCACTTCAAAGTTAAAAAGTGAAGAAAAAGGTTGAATTCACTTTATTCCTGCTGTCTACCTAGTAGTATGGGTGCATCATTTTTGTTCTGAAATAGTCTAGAAAAAAGAGCTTATTCTCAATATTTCTATTTCTTAAACTAGTTACTTAATCTAGATACAAAAACTATATCTGAGTCTACTATTTCCATGTGTACTGATTTTCTTTAAATTTCTGATGGCTTTCTAATTTCTAGTGAAAGATTTTTTTTGGTCTTTATTATTTTGGCTATTCTTGTACATGTCACCCTCTTATCTTAGTCTTGTTCCCTAACTATATTTCCTTGCAAATTGTGGTACTATCATTGAGTCTTACAAAATTAAATGTAGAAGAAATGTGATATATGTTAGTTACATTGTCCTATGAAATTTTTCTGTTATTTCTGTTTATATATTTATTTACCAACTGTTCTATCACAGAAGTCATGAAAAATCTTGATAATAATGAAAATGATAGTAATGGTACTATTAGTAGTA
>NW_004524725.1:5063395-5064793 GCF_000260255.1 Octodon degus | reverse complement strand
GCATGTGCCTGTACGCCCAGTCTCATTGCCATTTCAGCATGTCTTGGGGTGAGGCAGGCATGGAAGGCCCCGGGATTGAACCCTTGGCCCCTGTGCATGCTTGCAGGCACTTTAATCCACTGAGTTATTTGGCCGGCCCTTTATTCCACATTTTCTTGTGGTTTTTTTTTTTTGTATTTATAATTATTTCCATTATTTAATTGATTTTCATTCAAGATTATGCTGGTTTTGCAATACTGTATTCATTTCATTCAGATATTCAATTAAACCACATGCTTGTTCAATCACTTTCCCAGATATGAGTTTACCTTCCCATAATTCCTTACTAGGCAGAGTCATATTCTAATCTATGAGTATCATAAAATCATTCCACAAGCTTTCAAAAAAATTCCTAGTCACACTTGAAAGAGTCTGATGTTTATATGCTTCAGATCGAGGTTTAGATCTTATTTGAATCACCTCAATTTTGATAATAAATGGAACAACTTAATAACTCTGGTTTGAATATTAAAGAGGCCTTTCATTAATAGGTGGTGTATTAGTAAAAATTTCCTGCAAAATGAAAATTTGGTGGCAATCCTTTTTGAAAGAAGAACATAAATTTTATAACGTTGCAGCAGAATACTTTTTCTAAAGGACTCCTTCCCCGATTCCATGTGGAAAAAATGCTTTCTTTGTTTAGAACTTAATTTTGAGAGATTTTAATTTATGAGGATTACACATGCACTTTAATTTTAAAAAGTGTAATCAATAACCATAAAATGACAATAGCAACAAACCAATACCTCAAATAAGCTTCTGCAATTTTTTTAATTGTCAAATATGAGATATAGTCAAAAACTCCTAATGTATCCCAGTTTTTATATATGAAATCACCTTGGTTTTTCCACCTGCAGCTATGGTCAGTAGATATTCTCCAAGAAGTTATGGAATCAGAAAGTGACACATTTGAAATACTTTTTGAGGTAAAATTGCAGAATGAATAAAGATGTGCCATTTTGGCCAGGTGGTTGAAGTTTTAATTCCATGTTCTTTTTCACAGCATGTGTTGTTCTCCTTCACTATAAAAACCCAATATCTTTGCAACAAGACACAAGGGCATATGTGGCCCTGTGTTACTTCACGGAAATTTTTTTCTGGTTTGTTTTGGTTTTCTTTCACTCTAGCCTACTTCAATTGTTATCATTGTTTTTCTTATTGCTTCTGTGGTCATTGCACGTTTTTATTTTTTATTATTTAAATCAGTTTTAAGAATTTCCAACCCTGACAACTCTTATAAAAAGCATCCTAGCACAAGACACAGAACTGCAGCAAACAGCATGCTTATGGGGAGCTAACAGACGTGAGAACTTCCACCTTCCTTGGAGGCTGCTGAGCTTGCTGGTGAACTCTGCTTCC
>NW_004524725.1:5051364-5062950 GCF_000260255.1 Octodon degus | reverse complement strand
CAGACAAAAATGGGACATCTACCTTCAAAGATGCAGCCTGTGCAGCGTGATGACAAATTCTTGAATGAGAAAGCATGTGGACAGAATTAATCCTATGGCTAAATATTCACAGTGCTACTTTCAAAGAAGTGTTTCTTCCAGAAACACTTGGAATGAGATGAACTGCAGAGATTAAATGAAGGTTTCATATTGCCCTTTTGTATGTTAGGGGAGACAAGTGTTTAAAACAAAACCAATAGAACTAAACATAATGATACTATGATGTCCAAAAAAGAGATATTCCAAAGGAAGAAATCTATATGGGGGGTTAAATTAAAAGAGGAGAAAAGATGTAGTTCTGATTAATGGATTCCAAATTGAACTTACAAAGAGTTCACTTAAGAAGTCCAGGGATAAAATATTACAAGAGAAACATTTTGATTTTAGTTGTAGTGTGTTGGTTTACCAATCAGGCAAATAGCAGTTCTCTTTGAACCACTCAATATTTCAACACTTAATACCACAAAACTTATAAAATTGCTATAGTTCTTTTTCTAAGAAAATTGTCAAAAATCTTGCTAAATATACTCCACACTGAACAAACCAATTTTGAAAGTTCTTAGTTTATATGTACTTTACAATATACTTACCATGAGTTTAGAAACATTCCCACCACTCTGTACCAACTTACCATAACCACTGTCTACATTCTCTAGCCAGAAGACTCAGAATCAATGCTTGACTGAAAGCCTCCATTAAAGCCACTGCCTGACCCTGCATTTGATGCTGATCGCCAGCCAATCACAGCACCAGAACTGGAACCACTATAAGAGTTATTTCCAGAACCAAAAGGCTGATTTGAATCCCTTTAAATGTTTCCCTTGCTTTGTTTGTTACCCGATAGACCCAATCGGTACTGCTGACTCGCTAGCATGCTCATACTCTGCCAACTGCTCTGCAGTGCAGCATGGACAGCAGCCATCATTGCTGGATTAAAGCTAAAAGCACCAAAGCTCAGCCCTCCAGCCATGTTACTAGCCTGATTGTTTCCAAAGCCAGATCTATCCCCTCTGTTTCCAAACCCACCCTGATTCCCCAAGCCACATGGATTACCATCAAATTTTCCACTTAGTTCTGTCTGTTGCTACTGTGCTTTGGTTCAGCATAGGATACATGTACACTGTTTCCTCTAGTGATCAAGTCCCCTTCACAAAGAGACTGGGCAACCTGATCATCTGTAAAGGTAACAAAGGCAAAGATCCTGAATGGCTTGGGAATAAAGACATCTACCACTTCTCAGGAATGGCTGAAGAACTGCCACAGCTCATCAGCAGCCATGCCCTCCACACAATGCCCAACAAACACCTTTCTGCTCCTCAATGGCTCAGCTGGGATTTACTTAAAATTAGGAAGTTTCCAGTCACACCATCATCCACCTATCATACGTTACTGTGACATGACTTTCATCTATGTTTCATATTTAGTAAAATGAACAAAGCCAAACCATTTTGAATGACCAGTTTTAAGATCTTTTTTGACCTGCACCACAAGAACTTCTCCAAAGGTAGTAAAATACTCTTAGATCCTGTTCAGTTGTTTTCAATGGAAGACCCGATACTATTAAATCTGGTGTTTTCTGGACAGGTCTTTTCACTTTAAAGGCTGATGAAGCATCTGTCTCATCCATTTTCCTTTTGTTATCTTTGGGATAGCTGACAACGTACACCAGATTCCCCAGCCAGCATCTGGAGAATGTGAAATTCCTTGAGGCAGGCAGACACCTCTCACTCACGGAGGCACTGGGTGTCTGTAGTGCACTCCACATACCCCTGGAAAATGGGCTGTTACTATAGACAACAGCACCATCCCATCATTTTCTGTGGTACATTCTTATCTTCTGTTACCCGAATATATTCAGATATGTTTTATTTTCTCTAGGATGGAGGCCGAAGTCTCTGTGTCTGCATTAAGCTGTCCCCAATATGAGAACCAACGCACCCAGGGCATCTTGACCTGAACCATCTGCGAGTTGCCTGCTAGGCTGCTGTTAGAAATGGCAACACAGAAACAAGCACTGAGAAATCAGAGAACAGCCCTAGTGCGACTTCGTCCCCACCTGCATTTTCAACAGAAATGATCGGTCTCTGGAAAAATAAATTCATTCTTGTTATACAAGCATTGATACTAAATCTTTTTCTATATACATTGCATAAAAATATAATATATAAACAAATACGTATGTGGAGTTTAATTTTTGTATATGATTCTTAAGGGAAGTAACTGGGGAAAAAGTTTTTTTATTTTTTAATTTTTTAAAGAGACTGCAAATCATAATTAAAATATAAAAAATATAAGTGGAATAGAATTTCATTTAACAAAGTATGTATTTCGTAGTATTTGTTGTAATACATAGTGTTGTCTTCCAACAAGTTATCCATACGATCCAGATATTTGCATGTAAAATTGGATGAAAAAAAGAAATGTATAAGAAATTAAGAAGAGAAAAAGTAAAAATTGAAAAAAGGGGACAAAACAAATTAAAGCATTAAGCGTTTCTTTCCATAGACCAGCAGACATGCACAGTACAGTTGTCCAAACCATCCTGCTAACAAGCATAGATAAATCACTTTCTCTCACTCCTTCTCATGTCGTTCTCCTCAACTCAGTAACTCATTCCTTTTGAATAACTTTATCCCCTTTGCTTAGTTTTTATGCAACTAGAGAACATACTCTTAAGTGATATAAATAGACCCAAATGTGCAAACATCATATTGTCTCCTTAGTGTGAGAACCTGAAAGAGAAAAATGGAATCTGAAGAGTACAATAGAAACTGAGAAAAAAGTTTTAAAAAACAAATATCCCTCTACCAGGGTAATAACAGTAAAATAAATGATTAGGAAAAACCACTGTCCTAAGAATGCATAATACCTCTTCACTGGCAAGTATTATGGCATGAAAAACATCTTCCCTGAATACTTGCACTACTCAGTTATTCAGTAGATGTGAAAATACATTCAAGTGTGAAATTTTGTATTTTCTTGTTGATAATTTTTCTATCATTTAACAATAAATCATTTAATATTTATCTTATGACCAGCCAGATATCTCAGCAGATTAGAGTGCCTGCTTAGGCAGGGCACACAGACCGGAGTTTGATTCCTGGCATCAAAAGCCATGCTAGCCCCACCTCAGATGTACACTGAGAAGGTGAATGAGATTGGGCATGGTGTGGATGCCTGTAATCCCAGCGCTTGGGAGGCTGAAAACAGGAAGATCACCATGAGTCTGGTCTATGTACTGAGACTCTGTAGATCCTGTAGACCCTGTACTAAATAAGTAAAAAGTAAAATAATGTTTATCTTCATTTTTTATCTGTCAGTACAGTAAAAGTTCTACTACTAGGGACTCTACCTTTGTTACATTTTTGCATGTAGACTATTGCATGTCACAAATATGCTTAATATATTTGTGACAGAAGGGACACATTGCATGGTAACATCAGAGTATTTACAACAGGGAAAGGAGGCAGAGAAACTCAGGGCTGTAGTCTGGTTACACTCAAAACATATGGTTAGCAGCTGAATTTAGTATAGTTGCAGTTATTTCTAGATCTGTTGCACTCAAAATCTGGGCTATCAAAAGATCTATGGAAGTGTTAGTTAACTGTAGTTTAGCTAAGGCAGTGTGCGTAGAGCGAGATATTAGTAAATACTTCCAGAAGGAACTTATTTCTCCTGATCTTAGGAATTGGTGATATTGATATTTATTATGCTCATAACTCTATAATGTATGTTAGGCTGAATTAGTGGCCCCACTACTGATTTCACCAATCACGTGGACGCAGTCACCTGGAAAATCTACTGGAAGTGAAGAAACCTTCATTCTTGTGATTGGCAGTAGCTAGAGTTTTAGGTGGATTCTCATAAAAGTCGTGCCTGAAACTGCTCCATCAGGTTAGCCTACATTGCTTAGATAGATGTGACAGCCTTGTAGGAGTTCAAGATCCAATGTATAGGTTTACATAAAATCTCTCAAATGACATTTATTCACACACCTTTAATCAAAAGATATCACAGAGTCAAACCTAGAGTGACTAAGGAAAAAGAACACTCAGAAGTAGGAATAGTGGGAATTATTACTAATTGGAGACCCCTTAAGTAGCAATCAACAATACTTTATGTAATTTACTTACCGTGGTTATTACTAATGGTATTTTAGGTCGTATTCCACTAGGAAAACAAATTGGCCTGATCTAAGCTTATAATTCAAGGTATATAATTCTGACTTCTTTCTTATTTCTAATTTTAAAATAATTGACAACAGTCTATGTCACTGAGTCATTCTAATGCACAATTGTCTTTTTTCTAATTTTCCTTCCAGTTGAACAAGTCACATGAAATTTAACGGGAATACAGTGACAATTCATCAGTAAGTTGGTGCCCCAATTTAACCTATTGCAGGAAAAAAACATACAAAAAAAGAAAAAAAAATGACACCAACACTTAAAGGAGGAGAGTTTAATTTGGCTCATGGTTTCAGAGATTTAGTCCATGGTCAGCTTCTTCCAACCTGAAACCATGGTGGAGGGAAATGGAACCACATTGCTTACTTTGCAGTGACCAATAAGCAAAGGACATGGGAGACACCCTGCAAAGACATGACCTGGTGACTGTGCTCCTCCAGCTGGGCCAGACCATCTAGCAGCAAAGGACATGGGAGACACCCTGCAAAGACATGACCTGGTGACTGTGCTCCTCCAGCTGGGCCAGACCATCTAGCAGCAAAGGACATGGCAGACACCCTGCAAAGACATGACCTGGTGACTGTGCTCCTCCAGCTGGGCCAGACCATCTAGCAGCTCATGAGCAACAGTAGTTCAGTCCACCAACGAGTGTCTCTGAACTCAGTCAAGTAAACAATTAAAATGGATCGACAGAATTGTGCAAAGTTGTCAGTGTAGGAAAGAGTGAACCATGGAGATAGTTTGTGTACAACTCAACATAAAGCAATGATTCTAATATTCAACATCCTTTAATTTTAATCCCTTTGGAGTATAGACCATATCCTTGTAATATGAATTACCTGTATTTCTATATCTGTTTTTTCTGTAGTTACTTTTGCAATTTGATATGAAGTACTTTGACTTTAGGCTTATTACTCTTGAATTTTTCAGTGGAGTTAGTTTTCTAGTGAATTTTCAGGAATGGTACATTACTTGCTGCAGACACAATATAATTAATTTCAATTTGAGAGCATGTTAGACTTTTGAAGGCTTTTCACTGCTATTTTGTATTAGCATCGCCAGTATAATTTGCATTAACTGACATTTTGAACACAACCTACAAATGTATGTGCCCTTAACATTCACCTGCATTTGCATACTCAAGTTTTGTTAAATGTCTCTCTATTCTTTTAATTTTGCAGTGCCCTGAAACAAAACAGAATTTACCAGTATTAATATATTAATATTAATTGAATCATGTTGAGCTTCATTGGGTAAATATAAGTTTAAGCAATTTTAGGTTAATGTGAGCAATTTCTGGAGCAAGTTTAAAGAAAAAAGTTCAGATTATTATCAAAAATATGAATGTATTAATTTATATATACACGGTTAGTATGCTGACTGTTAAATAAACAACACTAAAGCACTTTCCTTTGCATCATGCCCAAATAACATTTTATTTTTGGCTGCCTGTGCTAATTTCTTCAACAATTACTAGATATGGTGTTAGGAATTGAATCTTAATGACTCTCCTGCAGTTACACGTTGAAGTCTTTACAGCAAAAATTACTTGGAGTCTAAAGCACCTGCTTAGGCAGAGCTCAGAGATGGAGTTCGATCCACAACATCACATGATGTGCCAGCCCCAGAAACACGGGTGTGCCCTGCCAGCCCAGGATTAGGAGTAGTGGCACACACCTGTAATCCCAGACCTGGGGAGGCTGAGACAGGCTCACGATGGGCCCAAGCTCACACTGAGACCCTGTACCAATAGCATACAAAAGTAAAAGATTTTTTAGAAAGTTGAAAAAAAAAAAAGCATTGGTGACGGTGGATTTTTCCCTAATTAAGTGTTTTGAATTTTTCTTCTTACTCTCATGAGTAGATTTTTGTCTTTAACACATTCCTCTAGCTTTAGTACATTTCTTCTTAACAGAATCATTTTGTTTTAATATAGTTATCTGTTAAAGCACTTATGAATGTTTGGCTTTTAACACAACTGGTTATAGATAGTACGAATGTGATTTTTCAAGAGATTTCTGCTCATCTACCCCACCATTTATGTATACAAAATATGAGTTAAGAATGTCTTCCTGTTGATTACATCTGAACCGCATAAAAATTCAAAATCGTATCTAACATTTTTCAAATATAGGATGCTATATGCATTAAGTAAAAGAAGATATTTTCTAACTTCTTATTAAAATTTTATTTTAGTTGCTTCAAAGCTGAATGACATTAAGAGCAATCAATTTTCTTGTTCTTTGTCTTTAGATCAAAATCCTACCTCACTTCCTTGTGACAATTAATGTTTGACAACTCCAACTTATCTCTATTGCATCTGCATTAGATATTTAAAATAATGCTTCTAAGGGCTAGCCAGATAGCTCAGTGGACTAAAGCACCTGCTTAGACAGGCACAGGGACTGGGGTTCAATCCCTGGCGTGTCCTGCTGGCCCCACCCACAGAGTGGGCTGAGATGCTGATTGAGACTGGGTGTGGTGGGGCATGCCTATAATCCCAGCACTTGGGAGGCTGAAAACAAGAGGATCACTATGAGTTGATCTGTGTAGACACTATATTATATACATTTTAAAAAATAATGCTTCTGTACATTGTGTGAAGTGTTTGTCTTATTTATATATTTTTAAGTTTTTAAATAGTGTTAGGAGCTAACCAATATATTTTCCATTCACAGACACAGAATGAAGGTCCAGAGGCTAAGTAACCTGCAGAGTCACAGAGATTTTAAGTGAAGGAAACAAATAAGGAAGGGAGTGAATCTGTGGGCTTCCCCAAGTAGGCTCAAAGGCCCTGATAAATGTCTTAGACTCCATTTTGCAGACACATTACCTCTTGGTCTTGATTGACCCCAGAAAGCTTTTCTCTATTTCTGTATCTAAACCTCTCTCATTTCTCTCCTTGTTTCCAACCTTGGCAGATGTGGTTGTTATAAAAATTTCAAAGTTAGTTTGCTAGAAGAGTCAGATGTCAACAAAATTGTTAGACCATGATAATTGTCAAATCATGACAAATTGCCAGTTGATTAAGGTAAAAATCTTGGAGTTAGCTGTCAAGCTTTTAATTGCCATTTGCAATTGTATAAGTAAGATGTTAAATGAGGAAAGATGTTGGCTCCCAAAATGTTCCACTTTTAGATCAAAGATCAGCACTATGCCAAGCTTAGATACATCATCACAAATGGAGATTGCTATCATTGTCAAAAAACTCTGGCCAAAGCTTTTAGCATTCAGTAGACCCTGGGGAAGAGAAAAAAGTAGATGGATAAAAAGAATTGAAAAATTTTGAATCATTCAGTGCTGAGACATGGTGGAGACAATGTCCTTGGAGTTCCTTCTCCACCCCATAAAGGATCCGAGGCAGTGTCTCTTGGTAAAGACCTCAGCTGAGGCCCTTGATGATGGGTGTAGACCAGACAGGAGGAATCCAGTAGTTTGGTGTCTAGCTGTTCAAGACAGCAGAAAAACTGGCTTGGTGTGTGAGGCCAGCATAAGAAGGGTGTTTGGGTACACATACTTAAAGTGGATTTGTTTGTGTAAGAAAGCATGTTCTTAGTCAAGATCTGTGCTATCTCTGAATAATGACTAAGAAGGCAAGATAGTCATTCTCTGGCCAGCAAGATTTTCAATGTATCAAACTGTTACAGAATAAAAAATGTAAAAAACATTGCTAAATCTTTAAAAATAATTCTGGAGATCAAAATTGTAAAATGAAGATGTTAAAAAAGTTGTTTTTCTGTCATTGTCTTTTGTGTCTTGTAGGTAAATAATTGCATTGAATCTGAAATGTGGCTCCTCACAATTCATCCGGAAGACCCAACACCAATGAGACCATATTTGGATATAAGAACTTTAGCAATAAATTAATGTTGAATCAGTTCGTAAGGATGGGTTTCTAGTCTGTTAGATCTATAATTCTTATGTGAAAAACTCAAGCCCTGTGTTTTCTATAAAAAAATATAAAGAAAAGAGTCTCTCCATCTTGAACTCTAGTTTAATCTAGGTTATATACCCAACACTCTTTGACCACACTGAGATGTGGAAATTATTTGTTTAGGTTAGATGCCAGGAACGTAGCTGACAGCCAAACATAATGTATCAGTAGCCAGGGACTTGTAGTCCCATACCTACTTCCTTCCTTCCGGTCATCATCCCTGCCCAGTAATCCTCAACCCTTGCCCAGTAGTTGCTCAAGCAACATATACTAACCAATCAGAATAGGGTATGAATCTTCAACCCAGCCAATGAGGAAAAGGCCAGTTGTTTTTCCAGTCTCAGAGATTAAAATGATCCTGCTGCGCCTGCTAGATTGTGCTTCCACATTCTCCAGAAATCAAACCTGGCCTTGTTAGGATTTCTTGGTGTCAGTGCTTTATTCACTCTCTGAATCAACAGTTTAATTCTGGGCCATATCACCAACACATGCAAGAAGAGACCTCAGAGATTTCTTGGTAGGTGTGCACACAGGAAGGGTGCCAGATGAGGACAGGTAAGAAAGAAGTTGTTTATAAGTCAGGAAAAAAATGTCAGCAGAAACCAAACTCTGTGTCCTGGTGGTGTAGGATTTCTAGATTCTGAGAATAAAAGAAAATAGAATTCAGTTCACACAAAAATTCACATTTTTAGAATTCATAAAGGGATGAGAGGAACTGAAAATAGGCTAGGTGGCAGACAGGAAGGTTTATAATAGCTGTATCAAGACCTTGACGATGGAGCCATGCAATATGAAGAAAGTGGCACAAAGCAACTTAGGGAGGACAGAGGAATGCAAGGACAAGGACAAGCCATTTCTGGGATCTGTCAGTGGGTTACACGTTGTCTTAGTTCTTTCAAACTGTTATAAAAAATAGGGCTTATAAGCAGTGAAACTTCATTACTTATAATCATGCAACTGAGAAATGTAAGACCAAAGTGTCTGCAGATTCAGGCTTTGGCAGCAGCCTTTATTCCTAAAGTTCATTTTCTTAGCTTCATATTCACATGGTGGAAGGCACACAAAAGCTTTTCTAGGCCTCTTTGCAGAGGCCAACATTCAATTTTCAGAGCTATGTTCTCATCAGCTAAGCATCCTCGAAAGGCCTCATGTCCTGATGCTGCTGCCCTGGGGATTCAGTTTTAAAATGCAAATTCTGAGAAAATCTAGGCTAAATTCTGAGAAAATCCAGCATAAAAAGTTTGTTCTTGATAGGAAGCTATGTCTACCGTTTTATACAAAAATTATATATATATATATATATATATATATATATGTGTGTGTGTATGTGTGCTTATATTATGTGAGATACGTCTGAAATATATGATGAATATTTAATCTTTTTAAATTGCTACAATCAGAGTTATACTGTCATTAGGTCCCCTGAGAATACACTTCTTTGCTTTGGAAACATTTATTTTATGGTTCCTGACACTTTCTAAAGAAGTTCTGGAAGTTCACATTCTGAACTGTCTTTACAAGGTACAATAGAAGCCACAGTGAATACGGTGAGTGGCTCTCAGGTGCCATCCATGGGAAAGGCAGGCTGGTGGAACCTCCTATATGCAGTCAGCTTGTGCCCTGGATCTGTCACCGTGTGACTCTTGGCTCTTCCCACAAATTCAAATGACCATGACACATACATGTGCATTCTGTTTTGTTGCATTTTGTTTTTGAGTCAGGTTCTCCCTAGGCTAGCCTTGAACTCACTCTGTAGCTCAGGCTGGCCTTGAACTCACGGGGATCCTCCTGCCTCAGCCTTTGAGGTTCTGGAATTATAGGTGTGTGCTACCATGGCCAGTGACAGATAAATCTTTTGAATTAGTTCAGAACACTGACACAGCCAGCACAGCACTACTGAAAGCAATCACGAGAAAGGACTGCTAGGACTGTTTCACCAAGTGTCAAGAATGATGGGATAAGTTTGCTCAGAGCAAGGCAAAATATTTTCTTATGGCTAATGGCCAAGTATCCTTTAGTGTAATATACTTGTCAAATCTATATTTTTACAGTACTTTTTGAGGACACAGTGTGTATGTGCTTGTTGTGTGCTTAAATGTGTGAATTTCTACCGGGAGTATGTATCAGGACTCCGCTTACATTATTTAAAAATAAAAAATCAGTAAGTGATGGAACTTTTAGTCAGTAACAGGCCACCTATGCATGTGATTCCACAAACACATGAATACACCCACACACACACTCAGACACACACCCACACCCACACACACACACTAAATTAGTACAGCATAAAACTCATTATCAGCTT
Organism: Octodon degus; assembly: GCF_000260255.1. NCBI lineage: Eukaryota > Metazoa > Chordata > Mammalia > Rodentia > Octodontidae > Octodon > Octodon degus. Next base: position 5,052,485 of record NW_004524725.1, on the reverse strand, counting down.
ATGCAGGAGATGAATGTAGGCAAATATTTTTTTTCTGAATAGAGCCTTTCTTGCATGGATGGCAGATTAATTTTCTGTTAGCTCAAGGGTGATATTATCCCAGTATGTTAAAACACTAGATAATATGAATTGATACTGTTAATTTTCATAGACCAAAATTTAAACATATGCATATATGAAGCTGCTTCTCATATACCATGAGTTAAAGTTGATTAATAATTTAAAAAGTATTCTAAAATCTTATGCATTTTCAGAAATGTTATGTTTTCTATTGCAGTTGTCTTTTCCTGAGCAATATACTATGTGAACTTGTTCCATATCAAATTCTCCCATGACTTCCTCATTGAGAGACATATTTACCTATTACTTTTGATATATAAACAGTTACTTTAAAAAATCAATGTGGCAAAAATTTTCTTGGCTGCCAAAATTAAAAATGTTAGCTAAAATATTTTAATACTTTTACTCTGAGCACTGGGGCTCAGATATAGAGACTTCTTAATGCTGGGTAAAACTGTACCCCTGGCACACCTTATTTTAGTGTTGAAGCTACTGTTAACAGTATAATAGATTTCATGTGTTTCCTGGGCATTAGATGAAAAACTGATAATGAGAATATCTCCTTAATTAGACAAAATCTATTCATTCAAGCTAAGCAGGAAACAGATTAGGATTAAGCCAAGCAGAATTGCTATGATTCGTAGCAGAATTCTACAGTTTATGTAAATCCATGTATTTGAGTTTAACTTTAAAAATGAAAAAGAAATCTATTATAGGGCCTGCATTAGTCAATAACAGACACTGGTCATTGGACATGGGATCCTGGGAAATTCCACCATGCCAGGAACTACTGATATCTTAGTTCCTCCCCTAATTGCTTTTGATGATTAATAAATCTGAAGGTGAATTCCAGGTTAAGTTCTACTGTAGCATAAGAAGCAGGCAGTGTTGGAGGGGCAGTGGCTACATAGAGAGAAGTGAGGAAATGTTTGTCTATCCTAAATTGTAATGTTCATATGTTGAAAACAGTGCTAATTCTAGACATTTTAATGTCAGCACCCTCAGTGTATCAGCTTTCTTTTTGCTGTGGTTACACTATAGATTCATATACTAAATTATTT
>NW_004524725.1:5045312-5049924 GCF_000260255.1 Octodon degus | reverse complement strand
CTATAAGAACTTGGGAAGGTCCCAATAGTCAACCTTTCTGCTTAGTGAAAAGCAAATAAATTATTTTGTTAGAGCAAACATATATGTTATTTGCCTTGGAAGAAACGCACATTGTTTTTATCTTGACTGAAATGTTTATGGCATTGTGAGGAATTTTGTGTCATTCTTTTGGTAAGAATGTAGGTAGACTTAGGGCTAGATCAATGATTTTTAAATCCATATGTTTTTATTATTGTAAGTAGTAGAAAAGCTTGAAAGAACAATAAATCAACAATAAGTCAAAGTTTCTAAACACCTGGTACTTAGTGGTATCTATTTAAAAGTCTAAATCTACTTTTTCTGTTTCCAGATTCCCTTGAGTAGCCATTAGGAACAAAGACTATTGAATGTTTGCATACATTTAAGGATAGTTTTATTTTCTATGTTCTGTAGAAGATTTGTCTCAAGGTACTTCCTTTCTTACAAAACAAGGAATTTGATGAGGTGTTATCAACACAAGGGCAAGTGAATGTGGTCTAGAAGGAACAGAGTAAATTTAATATAATATGCTTAACCAGATTTCAACAACGCCATTTTTAATTCTACGAACAGCAGCCTCCAAAGTCCTTTAGGGAGATACAGAGTAATTTTATGGTTGCAAACCAGGCAAAAATGATTAGATGCATTTGTGGTAACTCTGAGATTTAGTCTGGTGATGCTATGGGAGATAATTATTTTCTAGGCATATGGTGATCTTTCATTTGTTCTTATTTTCTCCATTTCAACTTATTTCACTCTGAACCCATAGTTTTCAGCTTCAAACACAGCTGCCATTTTATAAAAAACTGAAGATTGCTTGAATCTGTGTTTTCCTAGATTGCAATTTTAGTTAAATAAAAAGTTTTAATTTTTACTGATCTTGGCTATGTTGGTTTTATTCTTCACACTAACTTTTTTTCACATGAAATACAGAATTGTTATTATTATTATATTTTTCAGAATGCGAGATTGTACTGAGGCCCTTGTGCTTGCCAGGGAAGCACTTATTCCACTGAGCCATTTCCCTGGCCCCCTGGAATAGAGATCTTAATAAAATGTAGATTAGTCTTGGGAAAGCCTATTCCTGTTATGGTATACAAAAGTTTCTGCTTTTTGCATTCTATCCTTATTTCATAAAGGAACTTGAAATTGCACTAAAAAAAGAGTTGATAAGTGGAGGCAATTGAAGTCTGGGGATTCAAAGACTATGTATTATATGGACAACTAAGAGAAAAAATCATTATGATATAATGGGCTTAGTTAAAAATTAGTATTTTCCAATTCATGGATTTTCTTTTTTACTCTGTTGGTGATTTCTTTTGATGTTCAAAAACATTTCAAAGGATGAAATCCCAATTGCTGATTCTTTGACATATTTCCTATGGAGTTTTTCTTTTGTTGATGTTCATAAGCTCTCTGCCTACCCCTATGTCTTCAAGATCTCTACCTACTTCCTTGTTCAGTGGATTAAGTTTTTCTGTTTTAATATTTGGATCTTTGATCAATTTTGACTTTAGTGCATGGTGATAGGTATGTGCTTTATTTTAATCTTTGACAGGTGGAAAGCCAATTTTTTTCAAAACCATTTATTAAAGAATTTATCTTTCTTCCAGTGAGCACATTGGTCCTTTTGTTAAACTTAAGGTGACTGAGTATGTCTGTAGTTACGTCTGTATCTTCTTATATTTTCCATTGATCCTCACTTTATTTTATTTATTTATTTATTTATTTATTTATTTATTTTACTGTTTGTCAGTACCATGCTGATTTTATCACAGTAGCTTTGCAGTATAATTTCAAGTCAGAGATTACAATGCTTCCAGTCTTGCCTTTGTTGTACAGGATTGCTTTTTGTATACTTGGTCTTTTCTAGTTAGAAATAATTTTCAGGAATATTTTATATATCTCCATGAGTTATCCTGATGGTATTTTAATTGGGATTGCTCGGAATTTGTGTACAATTTTGGGAGTAAGGTCATTTTCATTATATTGGTTCTTGTAGCCATGAGCAAGGATTATGTTTACATGTGTGAAATCCTCTTGTTTGCATACTATAATTTTCACTCCATGATTTTTATTTCTTTTGTTAGATTGATCCCTAAGTATTTCATTCTTTGGATGTTATTTTGAAAATTGGCATTTTCTTAATTTCTCTCTGTGTTTGTTGTTTGTATACAGAAATACTATTGTGGCTGGGGAGATAGTTTGGCAGTCTAAGCAATTACCTGGCAGGTGCAAGAATTCAGGTTTGACTCCAGGTACTATGTGCCATGCTAGCCCTACATGCCGAGCTGGCTGTTGAAACTGTGCATGGAGGTGCAACCCTGTAATGACAGTGCAGGGTAGATTGGGACAGGAGGATAACTATGAGTTAAATAAATAAATAAATAAATAAATAAATAAATAAATAATTACTATTGATATTTGTTGATTTGGTATCCAGTCATGCTACTGAATTTGGTTATCAAACCATCCAGTTCTTTGGTGAAGTTTTTGGGGTCTTCTATGTAGAGTGTCATGTCATTCGCAAATAATGATAATTTAATTTCTTCCTCTCCAACTTTGTTTCATTTATTTCTCTCTCTTATTTAATTTGCTAATGTTCCCAGAACTATATAGAACTGTACTGGTGACAGTGAACATCCTTGTCTCTCTCCTGAATTTAAAGTAAGAGCTTTCAGTTTTTGTCCATTTTTAGGATGTTGACTTTCATTTTATTACAAATAGCTTTTCTCAGCATGAGGTAATGAACATAGACTCGGATTTCCTGTAGTGTTTTTGTCATGAACATTTTAGCTGACTATCCCTCAGACAAAGGACTTTCGTCTAGAACATTTATAAAATCAGGCACCCCAAATTCAAAGATCAGTCAAAAAATGGACATCTGGGCTGGGGAGATAGCTCAGTGACCCAAGTGCCTGCCTAACAAGTGCAATGACTTAGGTTCAATTCCTGATCTCACAGTGTATGTCAGGCCTGGAACCCTGCGTGTACTGTGCCAGCCATCAAAACCGGGAATGGTGGTACATATCTGTAATTCCTGAGCTGGGGAGACTAAGACAAGGGAATGAGTATGATTCTGAGCTGTGTAGTGATGCCCTGTAACAAACAAACAAATAAATAATGTTTAAAAAGTTTAAAGGAGCTTCAATAATGAATATACACTTCTCAGATGAAGAAATGTGAATGGAAAATTAATATATGCAAAAAGTTCAACATCATTGGTAATCCAAGAAATGCAAAATAAAACAACACTTAGATTCTGTCTCAACTTTGAAAGAATGTCTATCATTAAGAAGTCAACCAATAACATATGCTGGAGGGACAGTGGAGAAAAAGGAACATTTCTCCACCCTCAGTAGGAATGTAGACAGATACAGGGCCTATGGAAACCAGTGTGGAAATTTCCCAAAATTGTAGGATTGGAGATACCACTCAACTCACCTATTTCCCTGCTGCATATCTTTCCAAATGTACTGAATAAATCATACCACAGTGCTATATGTGCCCCATCTTTATAACAGTACAATTTTTCGTAGCTAAATCTTGGAAAGAACCCACATGCCCAACAAATGAAGAATGGAATAAAAAAATGTGGTATTTTTGTACAAAGAAATATAACTCAGCTACAAAAATGGTGAGCTTGATGCTTTGATCAGTAAATGGATGCAACTAGAGACCACATTCTTAAGTGAAATAAATGAGACCTGCATGAACTAACGTATTGTTTCACTAATGTAAGAACCTGAAGGAGTAAATAAAATATGAAAGGTACAATAAATATTATGAAAGGGAAAGAGTTAGTTCAATGGAGAGGAACAACTGGGATGAGGGAAAGGAGAAAATAAAGACAAAAGGAAGAGAGGAAATATCTGTAGGTATACACAGGATAGCATGGACAACTTTACTGCTGATTTCTTCTGGCCTAATTAGAGAAGCAGTTAATGCTTAAATTACTTGCCTTTTTAATTTTTGACCAATTTTGCATGCACATGTCTGGTAATTGGAACAACTATGTGGAAGACAATGTGTTTTTGGAACAACCGTTTTTGAATTGCTATCGTTTTTTTTTCTGGAATTGCTATAATTTTATTTAGTGGCAATATGTATTGTTTTAATTTTTTTACTATGTGTGTTCTTTTTAAAATGATAAAAGTAATTGAATTAGATAAATAAATACATGTGTGCATATCTCAATGTAAAAATAAATATTTGTAAAGTATACTCTTGAAAGAACAAACTCAACATTTTAAAAATTCTGTAATCCAATTTAAATTTTATTTCTTCTAACTTTTAATCTTGATGTGTGTATTTTATTGAATTAAGAAATGTCTTGCAGATAAGGCAAACACACTCATGGGTATGACCTCCTGAGAAATCTTTGAGGACCACAAATTCCAACAGTTGGTTTTACCATTATCCTTATGGGATGAATGGAGTCTTGAAATTATTGATACCATCCTTTGAGATTTCTTATTATCCCATTAGGAATGGGTCATTGGACTGGAGAGATGGCTCAGTGGTCTAAAGCACCTACTTAGAACAAGCTTAGCAAAGCATCAGGGACCGCGGTTCAATCCCCCAGCACCACATG
>NW_004524725.1:5041135-5045107 GCF_000260255.1 Octodon degus | reverse complement strand
GACTAAGACTAAGACTAAGATGAAGACTAAGAGCAAGACCAAGACCAAGACCAAGACCAAGACCAAGACCAAGACCAATACTGCTATGAGGAAGACACCCCAGTAAGATCTTTCTTATCATAAGACCTTCTTCACCCTTTGAGTCATCTAATAGTCCTCCCACCACTTTCCTCAATGCATAAAGAGCAACTTTATGGTCCTTTGAGTCATCTAATAATACTCCCACCACTTTCCTTGATGCATAAAGATCAATTTTATGGCTGCCTTGTGAAAAACTGGTCATCCCACAATCCTGCTACTGCTATTTGTGTTTTGCTCCTCCTGTCTATCCTTGAACCATAACACTCCACAGAAGATTGGAGGCAAACTGTAGAGGTCCCCAGTAGGAAACAGAATCATTGCCTAGAGTATAACACATGGCCTGTCTCTTACTCCTCATGAGCAACCTGTCCCTTCTTCAGGATGCATTAACAGAGCAGTCACACTCCCACATGTGTTTCCATCATGACTGATCTTCCTTGAAGCCAGCCAACTACGGTCTGAGCTCCCTGAACCATAAACCAAATAACATCTTTAAATTGTGATTGTTGGCATCAAATTAAGTGCTTGCTTAGGTAAGTGGAAGGGCCAGGGTGGCATGAAAACCTACGACAGAAATGGGAAATACAGGGAAGACAAAGGAGTCTGGGCAGAAGAGAATGTGGGGAGGTGGCAGGTAATAGGTTGCCTCCAGGATTCGGTGACGTCAGTATTGGGAACAGATGTGTGGCTCCGACAACTACATCTGATAGCTTTAACCATTGCTCCTCATCTGTGCTTGGGAGTCAAGAAGCATCAGAAACACTTCCAAGTTTATTGGAAGTGAAGAAAATCGGGATGCATTTATACTCGCTAAATCAAATTGCAGCTTAATACTAATCCTGTGTAATGGGGATAGTGTGGGCACCAAAGTGTGTACAAATCACAAATGACATGTTTGGCAGTATCTACCTGCATATCTTGAAGTCAACTGAATTATATTTCAGATTATCAGCATAGTCTGATGAGCTAAAGGAAACTCAAAGTGCTTTATTCTTAGAAATATAAAAAGGACGTTACAGTACAAGTTCTCAAGTGTCCTGAGTCTTAATTGACCTTGGAAAGTTAGGGCCAAAATGTGGCTTTCCACGCAGCCCGCCATTTTCTCTAATTTTGGTCTGTGAACTTAGGTTGTTAACCTTGCAGAAGACAAGCTTATTGTTATTACCATACAACCTAGGCTGTTAAGCTTAACCTCACTATCTGTCTGAATACCAAACATCTTAGGCTAACATGGAACAGGTATTTTTCATTCAGTATTGATATGTTGAAATTTAAGTCCCTACAGAATATGATGAAAAAACATTTAAAAATTTTAAAAGTAGGCATAAAGAATTATATACTTCTCATGTTTACACATAAGTCCAGAAATCTAATCATATACAGCCTTGTAGCAGGATAGTCCCACAACATTCCTTTTCCTGTCTCCTGTCTTCATTCACCACCCACTTCTTTTTGAACAATCATCTACCCAAGAGACAGCACAGCAGCAACTGGCATGCCATGACAAGCAGCCCGTATGCAGAAGACCAGAATGACAGGCACTCCAAGCATGAAACTACTATTACAAATTGCCGTCTTCAGTGCAGTTGCTTAGTTCACAGGTGTCTGTATATATAGTTAGTCAGGTTGAGAATCATTCCAATTAACTGCAAGATTCAAAAATCTTCTGAAGATTCTCAGGATGATTACCTTACCCATTTTCTACGTATAACTGTATGGCTTGTCCCTGTCATGTTTCCTAGCTATTCTCCTTGCTCTCTTTTCATTGACTAGTCCTCAAGTTCTTCCTTTCCCTTTAGTTGTCTTATACCTTTCTATTTGTATTTCTTCTTTTGAGTTCTTATACTAGGTAAATTATATGATATTTGCACATATGTGTCTGGTTTATTTCATTTATGAGTATATCTTCAAGTAATGTTATATAACTCAGTGGTGTACCAAATTTTCTGATCAAGGAGGTTATGGGGCCAAAGAGGAAAGTGATCGATGATGTAGAGTATGCCTATGGAGAGAAAACATTCTCTCAGGTTTTCAGAGAGAGCACATTGGCCAAGCAATGGCCATGACTCATCCACATGGCTGACACTGACAAAGGTTCTACAGTCTGAGGTATAGGATCTCAGGATAAATCCTGAGTGGATTTCACTGACCTTATCAGATCCAAAAGCTACAACTCTGTTGCATAGGTCTTGCTTTATCTTGGTCTTAACCATCCAGCAGAAAAGTATAAAAATAATGTATATGAAGTAAAGCCATGCTATTATGTTGAGCTTTAGGGGATTCAGGTCAACAATTTCTGACATTGCCAGTCAAGTTGAAGACCCAATACTATTATGGACTACTGAAGTCTTTTAGAATATTTTGCTGAGTTAACACACCTATAATATTCAAATAACAGAACTAAGCAAAAAGGGGATACAGATGAATGTCCATTTTGTATCTGTATATTCAAAATGGTTAGGATAGATATATAGTTACATTCTCTTAATGAATAATGGGATTTTTTTATAGTGTTTGTAAACAGGATATCATGTCTGCATCTTGTATAGCAATTAACCACTAGGAAGAATGTATTCAATGTGTTAATTATTGAAACTGTCTTACCAATTTCGTTTGAAACTGTCTCATCACTATTTATTTATCAATAAAATTATGGAAAAAAATTAAAAAGGAGAATTTAACATCTGTTGAAAATAGCTCTGAAATGAGTATAGACAAGGAGATTCTGTGTATGTGTGTCCACAGGTTCACATACAGTAAGAAATTAATGCAAAAGCCTTTTTAAGAATAGCACAGAAAGATAGTTTTAGGCAATGTTTTATCTAAAAGTAAAATAGACATGTATACAGCAGTTCATAGTTTGGGGTACACACAATCTTTTTCTATTTCAAAATAACATATGACTATGGTTGAAACATGTGAGTGCCATATAATTATCATATGTTAAATTTTCTATGATGTATTGTGTTTTGTCATTTAAATACTAATTTTGCTAAAATAATCTTGGATTGTTGCTATTCATTTGACAAAAAATATATCAAAGTTTATATTAGAAAATATATCCACAAAAGACTTCTAAAATAAGCAATAAGAGAAGGATTTTTAGATCTTTAGCAAGATAGGGTCAAACTGTGTTATGTTTATTTATGGAAATTGGGCAAGGATGTTTCTTAGAAAGACTGATTTGTTACTTATCATTTGCAGGCATAGTTTGGACAATTTCGATATCATCAGATGTTAGAGGAATTGTTAATGGCTTAAAGCTTGAGGTAAAGCAATTAATTATCTGTCATGTGCATTCAGTCCCTATCACTACCAATAAATGATAGGAGGGGGTGGGAAAAAAAAAAACTTTAGGGCCTCAGCGTATACAGAACTCATTATGAAACATTCCTTCCTTTCATAACACATATAGTATTATAGCAGGAATGCTATATGTTAAGTAGAATGTCTTTGTACATATTCTATGTTTACTATTACAAATCCACATCGAGTATAATCTATTCTATTAAAATTTGACTAACTCAAGTTTTCATAGTTGGTTTGTGGTAACAAAGATAAAGAGCTCAGAAATGAAATCTGCATCCTACCTATTACCAAATAATGTTGGTGCTTTTGAGTTTTCCTTATGACAGACACCAGAGTCCTACCATTAGACGTAGATGTCTCTTCCATTGCCCTGTGCCTTAGCATTTGTGTCCATGTTTCTTAATACCTAAATGAAGAATGGTGTGAGCAATGCATTTGGCTATAAATATAACTAAGGCAGGTTGGGCTATTATTCACCTCAAGCTCAAAAATTGAATTATTCCCTGGAAAAATGAATTTCTAAAAGTATGCAATAGGGGGCCGGGGAGATGGCTCAGTAGAATAAGTGCTTCTCTGGCAAGC
>NW_004524725.1:5034986-5039521 GCF_000260255.1 Octodon degus | reverse complement strand
ATCTGAAGGGCCAGTCCTTTCTTCAATGCCAAGTTCAGCTTCACAACTTAAGAGGCAGTTACTCAATACTTTTTAATGATTGAATCCAGGTTTGCAATCTCATACAATTATAGACACACACACACACACACACGTGCACACACACACACACACACACACACACACGTAAGCCCATGTCATTTAATAAGTATTTTCTAAGTTACATTGCCATCTAACGTAGGAAAGCTGTTTTGTCTTTAATTTTGGTCTTCTTGAGACAGGGTCTCATTACGCAGTTCCGGCTGGGCTTGAGCTCACTTTGTAGCCCAGCGTGGTCTCAAACATACAAGGATCCTCCAGCCTCCGGCTCCCAAGTGCTGGAACGACAGACATCCATCACCATAGCTGACCTAAGAAAACCTATTTCTAAAGGTAGAAGAGAAAGTAACAGTTTATTATTAAATAAACATTACAGAGTAATGGTAAGAAATGACAAAACAGGCTTGCAGGCCTTTCATACAAGCAAGTAAAGACAACTCATTGTGTCCATGTACTGAAGAATAATAGTACTTAATCTTCAAGTCAGGAGACAATGACAGCACTGTGTGCCGCATATAATTTATTCCACATTCACCTAATAGTGGGGTGGCAATGTATGTTTGCTAATTGGTTTTATCCATGACACAATAAACTCATACATTCCTGACAAGATAAATGCTTTAATGTGGAGGTAAGAGCCCACAGAGGCTGGGCTTCTATCCATTCACATAAACAGAGATATATGGGTGTCATCAGCTTTTACGATTATATTTTAAGACATGGGGTAATGAAACCTTTAGAAAGAGGCTAAGTACATGTGACCACATGTGTAAGATGACGAAAGTATACACTCTAGAAAATGGGAAGTTAGTGGTCTTTTGCCTTACTTTGAATAGGAAAGTTTAAGTCTGTTGTATGACTTTTATTTGTTCTTAATACATGTGTGTTCAGATGTGTGTATACATTCTTGTGGGCCTAGTAAATGTAAAGACAATTTACCTATTCACTAATAGGTTTATCTCTTGAAAGTCTGACCTGCTACCAAGGTATTTTGACTTGCTAACTTGCAAAGAGGAATATTCATTAACTTGAAAAGGAGCTTTATGAATTCCTTTTTACCCTTATTAATAGTGCAGACAAGTTATTCTCATTTTATGCCAGCTTTTCAATATAACCTCCTATCTAGTTTTCATTTTTTTTATATTTCCCTTCTCATTGGAAGACTTGTACTGTTCAATACAAAGGGTTGTTACTTTTTCTGTAGTTATGAACTATCCACCTTAAGCCATATGCAGATTGATTTAGGTGGATGTTATTCAGGTTGGCAGTCATTGTCTCTACTGTTGATACCAGCAGATGGTGCTGGGAAGATCACATTTTGTGTCCAAACTTTTTCCATCATCCAGGCACACAGGCTGCAGGGACCCAGTCATGATGGAACCCACCGTATATGGAGGGTATCATCATTATTTGGGCCTACTAACAAATAATGATTTTTATTAGATCACGTGTTCTTAAAATATATTTCAAAATATTAAAGGAAGACTTTTCTCAGTTTTCAATTCATTAGGATGATAGTTTGTTCCTTAAACCTGAAAAAGAGTATTTCCAATGATGAAAATACATAAAATATGTTGCCAAAAATTAATCAGAAGAAACAGAATTCTATAGTCTACAGATGCAACTTGATTTTCTGATAGTTATCAGTACTTCTTATCTGATGTTAGAATGATAAAAGTCTGCAAAATAAAATTTCCTTGGAACAAAAGGTGATGACTGAATTAAAAATTTTAAAGTTTTAATAATATTGAGCATAACAATGCAAATTATACTCTTACAATCTGAACTTTAAAGTGGAAAGTAGCTACGTGGCCAGAGACCACAGTGAATATAGAAAGACACATAAGATAGTTACCTCCAGACATAATAGGTATTCTGTTTGTTAAATCAAATAAATACCACTTTTTTCCAGTCTAACTGCAGGAACTAACAGAAATATAACAGAAGTAATTTTTTTGAGGAAAACAACATAAAAAAGTATTAACTATTTCCTAGAAAACAGTTTAGATGATATTTATTGAGAACAGTATGCATGTTGTTTCGCCTTCACTGTTTTGCCATATAGTATGCTACATCTTTAAATGAATGATATATTTTGTCAGAAACATTTTAATATGTGAATAAAAACTAAAATGTTACACAAATGCTTGCATTTTCTATTAACTTTTCATTAAAAAACCTTCTGATATCTAATATTCTACTACCAGATTGACAGCATTAGCTTTCTTCTCCTTTTTTCTGTTTTTTGTGGAACCAGGGATTGAACTCAGGTCCTTACACTTGCCATGGAAGTGCTTATTCCACTGAGCCATCTCCTCAGCCCAGAATTAGTTTTCTATATGACACAATAAATGTGTTTCCACACCTTATTATAAAAGGTAATACATTCACATCATTTACAAATCATTTTCAGGGCCAGGCAGATAACTCAGCTGACTAAAGCACCTGCTCAGGCAGAGCGCAGGGACCAGGGTTCTATTCCCAGCATGCTGTGCCAATCCCACCTTAAGGGCACACTGAGATGGCCAGTGAGACTGGGCGTGGTGGTGTGCACCTGCAATCCCAGCTTGGGAGACTGAAAACAGGATGATCGCTACAAGTCCAGTCTGTGTAGTGAGACCCTGTAGATACTGTACTAAATACATTAAAACAATTTTTAATATAAATATTACTATTATATTCTATCAAATATAATAATAAAAAATAAAAGTTTGAAATTTCCAGGATCATTTTATTTACCCTAGATTTTTAAATGAATATTTGAACCCTCTACCAATGCTTAAAGATATCATTTTGTTGGCTGCTGTTTTAGTACTTAAATTCCAAGATGCACCCTGTATGATGGTGATACCACTTTCAATAAGCTGTTTCTCTAAGTAAAGCTGTGAGGAAGTTGTAAGAAAGTTTCTTGAGACATGAACAGATTTTTTTTATTGTTGAAATTTATAATTCCAATTAAATAATTTGCTAGCAGTTACCACTTTTCTGGGGGTGTAAATATCACTGAAGCAACCAATTTGAGACTTGTTTCCAGGGCCTGTGTAAGTAGTTAAAAATGCAGGCTAAAACTGTTGGTTATGAAATACAATTGCCTTTCAATAAGCATATTGAAGAAGCACACTGGTAGGGTGAAGTAACAGAAGTAGTGTTTCTTTTTCTGTTGCTGTCATATCTTCTCAGCCTTCCTTACACAGATGTACCCTCTCTCAGACTTTAAAATCATGCAGGGTGCTAAAATGGGTTGCCTGAGTCCTACTTCATCAGCTTGTGTCTTGTTTACTGAGTGAGACATCTTCAATTTCTCACTACTCCATTGGGGCAAGTCCTTATCCTCCAAATTGGAGAGGGAGGGATTGCGGCAAGTCAACAGTTGTCTCTTGATAAATCATCTTTCATTTCTCTGATAGTCTTATTTATATTTTAATATGGGTTGCAATTTTAAGATGGGAGTAGTAACTTCACCTCTGTTAGCTTGAAAAGTGTCTTGCTTTGACAAGTGACGGTGTGGTTTGTCAATATCAGCATTAGCTGTTGCCTCCTATTAAAGTTATCTTGTCATTCATAGTTTTAAATTTATCGTTATACCTAATTGCAGGATGCAATACATTTTACCTTTTATTTATTGTTATTGAGTATATACTTTCCTCTCATATGGGTAAAGAAGATGATTCAAATAAAGTAACTGGTTCTGTTCAACTCCGTAGATGGTATCACACGAGATAATTCAAATCTGTATCTTCGCAATTATTTACCTTGTCTTTATACCATGTGGTAAGCAGTAAAGAACGCAAGTGCAGCTGAATTCATGCTATCTCCATACAACACACATGTGCTGTGTGTGCGCAAACACATTCTGCTGCATTGCTTTGTACGATTTAATTTCCAAGTAGTGTTTCTCCTGCTTTCTTCCAACACAAGTCACCACTTTCACTGCTGAATTAGTGGAGGACACTCTTTCGCAGTGATCAACAACCTGCTAATATTTCTCTGCTCAGATAAGCAATGTGTTTATGCATTGCAGCCTTGGGGGATGCGCCATTAATTACACATGCCTCGCAGTTGACATGTGATTAATTAGGAGTGGGAAATGTATTCTTTAGGTGCATGGAAAACTCTTTCCACTTGTCAGTGCTTATCTTCTTTTGCAAACTGTAGAATCCCCTAAGAAGCAGGAAATGTTTAAAATATACCATTAATAAAAGAAAGCTGATCCCCAAATTTTGATAATTAAATTCCAATGTATTTTTAAAGGCGTCAATGTTAAAGCCATTTGAGAAATAAGATCAAACTTGCAGGGGAAAGAAAAGTACAGGGCATATTCCCTGTAAAATGTTAGCGAATACTACATGACAGGTGGGGAAATTTTGTTTAAATCCTATTTGAAAGGTGATAATTTAAAACTTTTTTATGTTAAAGACAATGGAACAATAGTATAAAGATAAATTAATCTTTTTTTT
>NW_004524725.1:5012384-5034886 GCF_000260255.1 Octodon degus | reverse complement strand
GGCATGTGGTGCTGGGGGATTGAACCGCGGTCCCTGATGCTTTTGCTAAGCTTGTTCTAAGTAGGTGCTTTAGACCACTGAGCCATCTCTCCAGCCCAGATAAATTAATCTTTTTATACTCATTCTTAAACAATTTCTAAAAAGACAATTTGAAGTTCATTGTTACTTTCACTGAACTCAATTTTAATATTTTTACTATTTTGAATATCATGGATTTTTATGAAAATAAATCTCTGCTTCATTTTGAACACAGTATTTAATGCTGAGTCCCACTGAGTAGTCCAGGCTGGCCTTGAGCTCACACTGATCCTCTGCCTCTGCTTCAAGAATGTAGAGATTACAGGCATGAGACACCATGCCCAGCAATTAAAATTTTTTTAAACATGAACTCTAAAGTTTTAGATTTGATTCTATGAAGGATTACTCAGTTACTGTACTTGTACTGAATAATAATAAACAATGTCAGTTCACAATGTCAGTGCTTAATTATGGTATCCAGATCTATTTTTTAAATTTATTTATTTGTTTGTTTGCTATAGGGTCTCTCTACACAGCTTGGACTTGTAGTGATCCTCCTGCCTCAGCCTCCCCAGTGCTGGGATTACAGGTGTGTGCCACCACACCTATTTTCAGTGGCTGGAACTGAGTGCCTGAGGTTCGAAGGCAGCATGACATGCGGTACTGGGGATTGAATGTGAGTTCCAAAGTGCTGTGGAATTCTATAGGCCTTAATTTTAATAAATAGACTTAATAGCTCACAAAAGAAAGAATGTATTTGGTAGCAAAAATCCTTGAGACTGGTGTTTCTATACGATCCATTATTTCATCTTATAAATATGTATAACACAAGGATACTCCAGCAAACTTGGTAACCATAAATATATTTATTGCATTCTTGGTACATTGCTTCTGAAGTGTGCTAAACATTCAAAGTAAATTACTATATAATTTGTAAAATTTGGGGGGGTTCCAAGTTATAGTTTTAAACAATTACTAGCAGCATTTTATGAGCCTATAGTTGACTGTTTCACCAAAAAGGAGAAGGTATACGTAGAGGTATTGTTGTAAACGGCTTAATCATGTAGCAACTTAGTTACGCAGGCAGTTTGTTTTTATTATAACATGTTCAGTTCATTAGAATTGTCATTGTCATTGTTCATTAGAATTGTCATTGTTCAGTTCATTAGAATTGTCACATAACCTATTTCTGTTTTTAATTTTTAAAATGAGAAGCACGGAACTTAACAGCCGAGACAAGCCCGGCTTCTAGAGTCAGCAGCACTATGTGGCTTGGTCATTGTGGCTCTACAGTGGATTCCAAACTCTAAGTAGAGCTTGATCTGGTAGGTGCTACGGAAGCGTGTTGCTAGCACAGCAGGGCCCACTTCAAGCAACTCCCACTTCTCCTGATAACTGGGGGTTTGTTGTTGCTTTCTGTTCTTTTCTTTTACCGAAAACTTTTCAAATGTAATCTTTGTCCCATTCAATTTAGGTATTATAATCTATTTTATGTAACAGGAAAGTGAAGGTAAACAGATTATTCAAGTTCATTGAACTAATAAGAAACTGAACTGAAGCTGGTCTTAAGTTCACTTGGATTCAAAGTCCACAGCCATAATTACTATGATAAATCATGTCATATAACTTCAATTTAAATGAAACCCTGATATATGAATCTACCTAAATATATTTAAACATGTCAGACCCTTACAGGTATCTTGAAAATTTATAGTTTAAACTTATAGCAAGTACATTTTTATAAATTTTGCTATATTTTTACTGGTGACTGTATTTCAATCATGAATGTCCTCGTACTGTTTTCTAGATGTTAGCATAAATTTGTAAGAGTTTGTATCAGTAAACTCTCAGTGGTATCTGAGATTTCCAGTGTTTTCCTTCCTGAGCTGCAGTTATTTTGTAATTCAGGTACAAGTCCTGTTATTTAAAATTCATCTTTCTTTCCTTAAAACAGGGGGCCCAGCCCTAGCTCAGTTCTTTAAGTGGCTGCTTCCACAATGCTGGCAGCCTCAGTTTGCTGTAGTTCGATCCCCACAACACTCCAGCCATGCAAAAGTGCCCTGAAGGCATTCAAGGAGAAAAAAAAAAAAAAAAAAAAAATTCCTTATTCCTTAAAACACATATGCATTCTGCATTAATCAGTGATCAAATAGTTAACATAGTTCAATATGAGCACACTGCAACAGTGTGAGCTACAAGGGGAAAGGCCAGTAGAGTTAGGAAAGAAAGAGTTCATTGAGCAGGGCCACCTTGGTGATGAAGATCTTGACAAGAACATAAACAATTCAAACTGGAAGAACCAAAACCTGGCATGCTGTGATTCATTGGCTCATTAAGTGGAAAGAAAAAGAACATATTTTGACTAATGATGCCTTTAGGACAGTATCTTTCATTCTAAACCCCCAAAAAACTCAGGAAACAGAACATTCAAGAAGTGAAGAACGGTGCACAATACGAAGGGAAAGATGATAAACACCAGCAGCAATGTGTGCAGGAAGGCTGACTGGCGTGGCTCAGCTGCAGAGTAATATAGACACGTTGTCAATGAGGTGCTTTTACAAAAGGATGACAGAGTTCAATTGCTAATCAACAAATAGGCCCACACTGAATTTATCACATCATAGCGAAATCGTGACTTCAGACTCCAAAGATTTTTTTCGTGGCTTGCT
The DNA here is from genome assembly GCF_000260255.1 of Octodon degus. Lineage (NCBI taxonomy): Eukaryota > Metazoa > Chordata > Mammalia > Rodentia > Octodontidae > Octodon > Octodon degus. The sequence continues at coordinate 5,032,199 of NW_004524725.1, read as the reverse complement.
TTCATCCACTTCTTTTGCCTGTATTTTTCTTTCCTTTAAAGCTTTTTTGATTTATCCTTTCATTCCAACTTGTACATTGCTTGCACTGTGATCAAAACTTTCAACTCAATTATCCATTGTTCATTTTTACTTTAAAGTTTATATTCTACTTTAGCTTCCTTTCAGAGAAAACTTATGATAATAAAACTGTCACCTTACAAAACTTTCAAATTTGTTCATGAGTGACCCTTGATGACTCCTCTTTTCTGGCCTTTGTACCCGCATCTGCTAGGCATGTGGCGATTTCTGAAAAAGTATTTGTTTTCTGCTTGTCTGTACTCTGACATGACCAATGCATGCCAACAAATTCAGTTAGCAGAATGCTAGGAATAAGGGACATTCATTTTAAATGTAGCAGATTGTAGAAGGGCTTTGTATTAATTTACTTCCATGTAGAAATGATAAATTTAAAAGATGACAAAGAATTTATTACTTTCCTCAAGGAAAGCTTCATGCCAAGCAAACATTTGTAATGCTGAAACTTATACTTGTGGCATTTAAAGAACAATGACCCAGTCAAGATGACAATTTGCTTGAGTTTGGAAGCTTGGAATTTCTCAGTAATGCTGTAACCTTGCATTTGTGTGGAAAATACTGTGCTCCAATGATGGGATGCTCATGATGCCAGACATAGCAATCATTATTTAATCTCTAATCCATTTCAAAACCAGCTTTTGTATTTGCATAGAATATGTATTTCTTCATTGGTATACAAATTCATTTTTTCAATCTTTGGCAATATGGTTAACCATAGCAACATAACACTAGTTTTATGAAATGAAAAATCATCACCCTAAGCTTGCTGTAGGCAATTCCTCAAGAATGAACTATAGATTAAAATAATAATTAGTACTCAAAAGTCTCTTGTGGAGTATTGTACTAAAGTAGAGAATACATTTTTAACTGTGGCAATTTCAACTTTCTCATTAACTTACCGGAAGGGTAATCAGCTTTTGTTCAAATAAGTCAAATTCTTAAAAAAGCATTGAAATTTTCATGAATATTTCTGAGATAATTAGAGAATTTCTATCTTTACAGTATACTGACATCTCATAAATATCACATTTTTCTTTTATCTTCATATGTGCTCCTTCTCACTAAATATAGAAAGTGGTAATTAGCCTTAGCAATATCCATTAAGCCGCAAGGAAGACAATATAAAACATGATTATCATATAGTAATTATAACATGCAAAATGAAAATATTGATAGCACTGCCAACTGGAGTCACTCATATAGTAATCTATTGTCTGAACCATATATATTCAGTAGACCACATAAGTGCTTCTCTACTACACATATACTAAAAGAACCTAAGAAAATAGAGCACGTTATTTGAAGGTTAAGAAAAACTACTAAGGCTACAGCTTTATGAAGCAGAATTCCTCTTAAGTTAAGTAATAAAGTAAAATGATCTTAAAAGCTTAAAAACGTTAATCATTCCTTAAGGCAATATTAAAATAGTATACATGCAAAAATTTTAAGCATGGGAAAATGAGTTAAAATAAATGGAAGTTAATATTGTTATTATAAATAATTACATATCTTGATAAAATTATTAAAATATTAAATAATTGAAAACATTAAAATAAATACTGCTGCTCTACATTTCTGAGATTATACACATATAATTCTGCTAGTGCTCCTGATATAAAGTTTAATTATAGATATTTGGTCACCTATTTATTTGGATATATTGTTTTTATGTACCATAAAGTTATATTAACAATTTATTATTCAGTGTGGTAAATGAATTTTATTAGTCATTATCTTTTTTACACAGAAATTTAAATCATAGAATGATTTCCCAAAGTCCTGGTGGGTGGGAATAGACACAAATACAATACACATAATTACTTAAGCAGTTCATTTACCAATATGAAAATAGAAATACAGAAATATAACAAACACAATGTATAAGATTTCAAAAGGTAAAGACTATTTTCTATTGTTTAAAATAGTGTGACTCACAATCAATAATAATTCAGGAATTATATTACTTAGCTTTTGTTAGTATAACAATGCATCTTACACATGGTAATTTAGTAGAGAAAAGTGTTATTAAAGTACGGTTCTGAAGTATTAAATTCAAAAGACAAATGAGATAGTTAGTTTCAAGGAGAGTTCTTTGGTTGTAACACCAGAGGGGTGAGACAATGGTGGGTTCACATGCTGGAGCAGATGCTCATACCCAGAGTCAGGTAGCAGATATGTACGTGTTACATATAGGTAAATGTGTGTGTGTGTGTGTGTGTGTGTGTGTGTGTGTGTGTGTGTGTAAGCACATGAGGGGGGGAGAGAGGGAGAGAGACAAAGGCAGAGGCAGACAAAGAGAGAGAGAGAGAGAGATAGCTCAATGGACTAAAGGGCCTGCTTAGGCAAGCACAAGAAAGCTCAGAGACCACAGTTGCATACCCTACGTCACACACGGTACGAGCCCCGCGCCAGAGTGGGCTGAGCTGGCCAGAGTCCAGGCATAGTGACACATGCCTGTAATCCCAGTGCCACAGAGTCTGAATGCAGGAGCATCACCATGAGTCTGAGCTGCGTAATGAGACCCTGCAACAACTAAGTACATTTAAAATAATAATAATACAATTAATTAATGATTTTGAAAATCAATCTTTGTACATATTATGTAAAATCTTAACCCAAAATATTGTCCAATGAGAGTGTATTTTTCCTTTATCTGTAAAACACAAAATAATTATTCCCAAGATTGACAAGGTGGCCATTCTTTACACTATTGCAGGAAGAAAAGAAGATCAAACCTTTGTGTTGACTATGTGAATAGAAAGGAAGCTTATTAAGACAAACTCTGGAAGATTTTTCTAAAAGCTATGACGAGAGGATAACAGGCTGTTGTGTTTCCTAATTAACCTCACAAAGAGACATGTAGTTTCCTCTTATCTTTCTAACAGGAGGCAACTTTATAATGTCTTAAAATGTGCACCATGAAAGGCTCCTATGCCCCCACAGTTTCATGTCAGAAGTTTGTTTTCAGCTGCTTCAGGAAGACTAAAGAACTGTGAACCAGGCAAAAAGCATTTTAAAACATTTCTATTTCTGAAGGGCAGAGAAGGAATTGGCGATGGCAGGAGTTCTAAAGCAAACATTCTAAGGTGGAGAGGGGCCTTCCACTCTTGCTCATTGGGATTTTCTTAGGGCGGGGTGAGCAACAGCTCAAGGATCTCAGGTTGTTTTGGGAAGAAGAGAAGAACCAAAGTTTTGGTCACCACACCTAAAGATTTTCTTGACTAATTACTTTAAAGTATTTCAGGAATTGTGCTAATAGAATAGGGTAAGATTTTTAGTAATGTACTCTAGCGAAAAATGTAGATAATGGTGCATACCATGTAAGCAGAACTAGTAGGTTCTTTGAATAAAATAAAAGAGCTGGTTTTAATACCTAAAGTATAATGTAGTCTCTCTCTGTTTCTATTTCTCTCTCTCTCTCTCTGTCTCTTTCTCATCTCTCTTTTCTTTCCCTCCTTTCTTTCCATCTTTTCTACCTTTCCCTCCAAATATTTGTCTTGAATTTGTTTAAAAATACACATTAAACACTTCTGACACTCTAATTTTTCTATAATCTAAATGACACAAAGTATATATGATATACCACACAGGTGTGGAAAATTATAGTTAGTATGTAGTACTACTAACAGCTTTATTACGTGAAATTCACATACTGCATTGACTTAGAAATCCTAGCTTTGAAACCCAAAGTACCTCTAAAATTTTAATGTATCACAACAAATAAAAATCACAGTAATAGAAATTTAGCTTGAAAATTTCAGATGCCTAAGTATATTGGATGAAAGAAATAAAAAAGAATAAGATCATGTACAAAATAAAGGCATTCTACTAGTCACTATGAGTACCTGTCTTGCACATTCAAAAACTTATAGTTTTATTTTGTTTTTGTGATACCAGGCATCTAACTCAGGACTTTGTGCTTGCCAGGCAGGTGCTTATGCTGCTGAGCTATATCTCCACAGCCTCTTGTAGTTTATCAACAGTATTAACTCCCCTCCAAAGCCTTCCCCAAATAGTAAAGAATCATTTACCAAATAATTTTCTAGTAACAGGAATTTCAATAAACACAGAAGCAGTTCCACCCTCCATATACAAAATTTCTTAAAATCATCCAGAACAGTGGCTGCATACAGTACTTTACTAACAGTACTCACCACCCACACACCTGGCCCACAAGGTGGCCCCTGCCTTTTCAGCCTTGGATGGCTGGGACAGCTCCTTGGGGAGCCCCACACCCGCCTCTGTGCTGTTCCAGAGCTACTCCAGTCAATGACGTGCCAAGGGCTTTGTACAGCTGTGAAATGGCAGCACTCCTTAAACAGCAGCAACAAACTCAACAGCAGGTATAATGATGACCTTAATTTGAAGACAGTGTTTCCAAACAGGTGTTTTTGAGAGAGGACCCAATCAGGTAGATATTTCCAATGGTTGAAAGGTGCAAAGGAACCCCACATGGAAGTCAAAAGTGGTCAAAACTAAATATCAAAATTTCTGGATGGGACCTCTTCCACATTCATTTAGAGAATGTTTCTATTTTTGTCTTTGAAGATAGTAATTAATGCTCAGCTGAACAATGGTGGTGAGGAGAGGTCTGTGCTAACATTCATGAAAATTAACTTCTTGCTGTGATGCTGCTTAGGCTATTTCAACATGATTTTAGTATCTACGACTTGGTCAAGACTTAACTTGACACCCTTGTTCTGTGATCAAATTCCATTTAAAAGATATTCAGATATTCTTTCCATTCCCCTTTCTGCAGGTAATTAAGTTCTTTTTAATAAACCGCAGTGTTCAACATCCTTTCACCAACATTTACATCTTATTGCCTGTCATGTGCTAGCTTAGTTTTGGAGTTCAGAAATTTAAATTGCATTTCTCCACTAGCGAATGGGTGGAAGGTATGTTCACAAACATGACTGATTTAGCATCTTGTCTCTACATACTCCATGCCACATGATTATTTCTTATGCTGATTTTGGTGAATAACAACTTTTGGTGTGCAATATGTTTACTGGAAAAAATATCTCCAGTTGGAGTTTGCCTCTCCAATTCACTGATAAACAAAGTTAAAATGAAATGTGTGTTCTCTGATATCTCTGGAAGATGAGTCACAGAAGTCTATGTGGATTTGAAATGCTCTGGCTCCCTATGTTACTTATGGTTTATTGTTGTTCTTTATTTTTTAAAGCATCATCACAATCTGCCTGAAGCGGTCATTCCCAGTAGATGCTCCTGGGACCCAGATGCAAACTCCTATAAATCAAAATACTAAATGAAGCCATTTTGTTCAATTAGCTACCAGAAAATTGAAATCTTTCCACCCTGTAAGAGCTTTGTTAAACTACAGAAGTACTCAAATATACTCTAGAAGTTAATTTACCAAAAATCATAGTAATTAAGCTTTAACAATATAAAGGATGCATATTGCATCCTTGAACTTTACTGTTCAAGGTGTCAATAAGGAAATGTCTTAGATCAATTTAATAAATAATGCAGAAATAATTGCACTAAGTTAAAATACTAACAGACATTTTGACAAGCTAATTATATATATATATATATATATATATATATATATATATATATATATCGTGTGTATGTTACAGAACTTCAAGATACAATGTTGCATATGCATGCTCACACCTGGAAGAATACACAGTGCACCCTTTCTACACCTAGCTATGCATCCCTGCCTGCAACAAGCACTGACTGCTCTGAAACCCACCAAGTTCAGGCTTCCAAAACCAGATATTTCATGTAAAATAGGTGCCTTTTAGTCTCCTGCTTCACAGTGCAAGCACATTCATTAAATTTAATGTTCTAAAGTTTTTGCTATTAAACAGGAAATGACAATTCCTGACCCAGTTGATGAAAACCTTTCAGAGAAAGAAAAGAACAAGTTGAAAACAACAAATCTACTGAAGCACAAGTGTATCATTTGATGTGCAGCCCAGATATCTATGTCAAGCCACAGTGAGAGCTCCCAGACACGCAGGCTGGTGTAGGCACATGCACCCAGTCAATGGCTTTTCTATTGGAGAACTGAGACCACTGGTGCTCTCCTCTCACTCTGCAGCAAGCACAGCTGTCAACTTATCTGAAAGGTTCACTGCTTATGAGGTTTACTTCTTGGTTCCTTGCCCAGAAAAGGATGGCAGAGGCAAAGAAAGGGAAGAACTAGAAGAAACTTTAAAGTGTCCTTAAATTATGATACAGAAAAGTTCAGATGGGCTTTTAGCTCATCAATGAGATGAAACTTTAAGATTATGGTGAAAAATAGAGTTCAAGACTTTCAAATAGATCATTTATATACAAAAGCAAAATTGATTCAAAATGACCACTGTACACAGAAAGACTGCGCTGGGCATATATATTGGTGATATTTAATTCACTGCACTAATATTCAATGTTATATCAAGAAAATATGTGAATATTTTAGTCATTTATTTAAATGTATTGTATAATTACTAAGATAGGCAGCATTTATATAACACTGGGAAATGTCAAGTTCTGGGCAAATACTTTATAGTAATTATCTTTGTAATATAAGCAATTCTAGTAATGACAATATTGATGGATATTATTTAAAATAATTAAATAAATATCAGTAATTTCTCTAAGGTCTGAGGTGCAGGGCAAGAAGAAATTTCATCAAAATTTTATTTGTATAAATTTAGAAATCTTTGCAAAATGACATTTATAATCAAACATTCCCCAAGGTCATAACAAGATCAAACATTTGTGATCTATTTATAAGTTTGTGACTATATCTATCTATCTATCTATCTATCTATCTATCTATGTATGCAATATGAAATATCCAATATGAAAATGTCAAATGTATACTTTGCAATAATATTAGGTTTAAATTATATATCACTGTTGGAACAATCTATGATGGGGTTTTAGAGAAATAAGAAAACAAATAATATATTCCTCAAAATTAATGCTTTTTCATACATACTTTTTTAGTTAGCTGAGAAAAAATAGCTGTTTTTAATACAAGTATCTATGAAGTTAATACAAGTAGTTATGGAGTTATGAAGAATGTATCTCACCAAAGGAAAAATAATACAAAACATATCCAATTAAACAATATGTTCAACATTTCTGAAGATCTTAGACAGTATTTCTAAATTAAAAATAAGATATAGTGTTGAAACACTGCAATACTAAATATTTTATACTGTGAGTCGTATTTATGCTCCATTTAATTAAAAATGTACTCTATGAGTCATCATTTTTCCGGGTTAGGTTTATAAAATTGACTGATTTTCCTAAATTTCTGAGAATTAGATGAAGCCTGCAAGTTTTTCAGAAATAGTTGGCATAATGTAAATTAAAGTGTATTTAGCATTGTCATAAATTCTGTAATGTGTCTTGGTAAGTTTAGCTGAACATCCTGAGGTTAGACTTTAATTGCAAGTAAAACTGTCATTGTGCAAATACACTTAGATAACAGTGACTGCCCTTATTTTCCAGTTGTTCTTTGGCTCATAACAAAAATACGCAGTTATTTTAAAGGAAAATCAATACTACTCAATGTGTTCAAATTGCTACAATTTGAGACCCAAAACAATATCATTGGAATCCTAAATTTGTGAAGCTTTAAATGATAATTATGGAACTAGCTAAGGATAATATACTTTAAACCAACCCACCAAAAAAATAGAAAAAAGAAAACATTTGTTTTGCTCTATGGAAAATATTTTAATTTTTAATATATTTTCCAGAATTGCATTCATGAAAAACAAGTAGAAATTTATTATTATATATTAATGTAAATAAAGAAGTGAATATATGTGTTTTATGTATTTGGAGTTTCAGTAACTCATGAAATAATATATGCATTTTGCAGAATTTCTCCTGTTGCATTTTGGTTTTCCTGGGTACAGGGTCTCACTCAGCAGCTCAGACTCGTAGTGATCCTCCTGTTTCATCCTCCCCAGCCCTGGGATTACAGGCATGCACCCTCCTGCCCAGTCTCAGTGCCAGTTCAGCTTGCCTGGGGGCAGGGGCCATGCAGCATGTGCTGTGAGGGATCAAACACAGTCCCTGCGCTTGCTTAGGCAGGTGCCTGGTCCTGCTGAGCTATCACACTGGCCTTCATCTGGCAGAATTTTTGAGACTATGACATTGGGTTATTATCTTCTTCAACTTTTATGATGTCCAATTGGATGAACTTCTCAGAAAAACTATTGAAATTTATCACGTCAGCTAAAATATCAAGTTGATAATGCTGATGAAACTGATCTTAAAATAGTTTGGCCATCAGTTAGAAAATACTTTATCTATGATTTTATGTAACATTACTTTAAGTAGCAAACTATTTCAGTATTATACATATCTTCTAGCAAAGAAGCATATATTCTAAACTCAGATGTGTTTTGTTAAAATTATGATTTCTAGAATAGTTTTTCCTTAATTCTATTAATCATAAATAACTCTATTAATTAGAGATGGTGATGTGAAAGGAAAAGTAAGTGCAATAATACCTTTGGTCAGGATAAAGGATGTAAAAATATTAACATTCCATAATTTTCTTTAAGCTTACATTTCTCTTACAACTCTCTCACTAATAGAAAAAAAACAGGGCTGTTCAATATAAACAGCTATGTTCTAATCAAAGTTCATAAGTGGTAGACTGGTGACATGCAGTATTTGTTTGAGTTTATTGGTTTAATTGAAAAAGAAGAAACTTATTCTACATCCATTTCCTTGTTCAGATCTAAAGGGATCCTGTAACTCTAGGAATTGTTTTTTGAAGCTAACATCCAAAGATGAAAGTATTTGTTTGATTTTAATTGGCATTTCTCTCCTATACATTGTCTTTGTGAATTCAGATTTATATTTAGTTTACTAACATTAACTCATTCTGATAAGCTACTGTTAAATTGGAGGTATGAATAAATTTAATGTTGTTACGATTGAAATACTTAACTATACTGTTGCTATAGATTGAATAAATTGAATGTGAAAGAAAATAAACCTGTGTTTAATGTACTTAATACAGGGTCCCCCTACGCAGCTCGGACTCATAGTGATCCTCCTGCTTTCAGCCTAACCAGCACTCGGATTACAGGCCTGCATCACCATACCTGATCTTGGTGGCTGGCTCAGCCTACCTGGGGAAGGGCCAGTAAGGCAAGTGGTGCCCGGGATCCAATCCAGGTCCCTGAACTTGCCTAAATAGGCGCATAATATGCTGAACTGGCTTGCTGCCCCAAACTTGTGAATTTATATGAAATATGTGATATAAATTTTTTATTTTTTTTTATTTTTTGCAGAACCGGGGATTGAACTCAGGCCCTTACACTTGCCAGGGAAGTGCAAGTCCACTGAGACACCTCCTCGGCCCCACAATTTTTTTTAAATAAACAGATAATTGCATTATTTTGTTCTCAAATTTGAGATATTCTATGTACATGCTATAAAAGTTGAACAAATCATTTCTCTCTTACCAGTAATCACATCAAATAAATGAGGTGACTATGTAAATACTAATACTTTTACATCCAATTGAATAATTTTCTCCTTTATGTGTACATGTAAATATTACTCTGTCATCAAAAGTGAATTCCAATAGCAAATTTACATAGGTACTATTACTAAGGAAGGAAGTCAATGATTTATTTAAACAGACGGAGAGGTACAGAAGTACAGAAGTACAGAAATTCTTTTGATCCAAAAATTTTCCAGGGAAAAGTCAAGTTACATTTATAGTTTAAGAGTTATATTAAAGGTAAATTAGTCATTTCGAAATTAAAAATATAGCTCAAAGGAAAATATTAACCTAGGTGTGAAAAACTGCAAGTGAATTTTAAGCCTAAAATCTCTGCGATTGTCAAGTGCTCTGATGTGTTAGAGAGCTTGAGAGAAACACCTGACAGGTTCGAGCCAGTGGCTGCCAGAACTCTGTCAGAACTATTTCTAGAAATTCCAGAGGTAGCTTAAGCTGAGAAATCTGAGTTAAGCTTTTCCCAGTGTTGTAAACACAACCTTAAAAAATGCAAATTAAAATTTCCCAGACTTCCTGAGTAAAATAAATTGCACCTGAAAAGTGAACAATTTTAGCAGAACCACCCTCAATAAAGTGACCCAAAGAAGGCTTCCCTCAGCCTGAGTGAGTAAGTAGCTCCCTAACATCTGCAACAAAAATGGCAGCAGCCCTTGTCAAAATAAGAGAGGTGGGGTTCCCTAGAAGAAAGAATGGCTCTGTGCAGAGAAAGGTCCATCCGAAGTCAAGAGCGCCAAGGCCTCAGTCTCGGCAGGGTTGCTTCACCATAGCCAAATCGGTAAATGCAGTACACTCTATACTATGGTTGACACACTGTGTCCACTTGAGATGTTAGAGTAAGTGACTCAGCAGGAGGCCAAGGTCCTTACTTTGTCTATTTGAAACAGAGTCTGGCTCGGCAGTTCAGGAAGAACCGTGAACTCATTTTGTAGCCCAGACTGGCCTCAAACTCGCAACATTCCTAATTCTCCGTCCTCCTGAATCCCAGCATTACAGGTGCATGCCAACATCCTGATCCCGTGCAAGAGGAAGGCACAGAGATGATGCAGGTATACAGGACCCTCCCCCAGCCGGGGCAGGTAGCCTGCATAGAGTAACAGGGAAATCAGGGAAGACTGATTTCTGGGCTTTTGGAGGAATTCTGGTCTAGTTTTCAGCTTGGTCATTGTTTCATTTCCGGGCTTCTGATACACTGTTTTTCACCTGAAACTCTTCAGCTTTCAGTTGTAGACTCTGTACTTCATCATAGATTGGTCAGTGTTCCTTTGTAGACCCATCAGCTTTCTGATGAACACTGCAGTGAGTGCCAGACCTCAGACTGGACTCTTCAGCCTGCAGTGTGCAGACACCCTCTGTATGGTTCCTTAACCAACTCTGTGGCTGATCATTGTAAGCCAATATTGTAATCTCTTATGCATGTATATATCTTGTGCTATATGTCTCTCTAGTAAACCCTGACTGATAAAACCATATTAATAGATCAAAGACAAAAAAGTCCCAGTCATTTCAATAGATGCAGTAAAAGCTTGAGGAAAAAAACCAACACTCCTTCATGATAAAAATACTACAGAAAATTAAAATGGACGTTCTTTACCTCAGCCTTATATAAGCCATCTATGACAAGCCAACACTTAATATCACATTAAAAGGTCAAAAACCAAAAGTTTTCATTCCAAAACCAGGAACAAGACAAGGATGTCCATTAGCACTACTCCTATCCATTAGTTTTGGAAACATTAGCCATGGCATGATAGTAAAGGAAGAAGTTAAATTACAATATTTTCAGATGATATCATGCTCTACAAAAGACACAAGGGGCCAGAGAGATAGCTCAGCAGTCTAAAGCACTACGTAGGCAAGCTGAGGGAAATGGAGGGACTGCGGTTTGATCCCCAACACCACATGCCATGCCAGCCCCACCCCCAGGTCGGGCTGAGCTCGCCACACACGAATACACACACACACACACACACACACACACACACACACACACACACACACACGAAAATAACAAAAACTATACCAAAATCTTGCAGATTGAATGTTCAAAATCAGCAGTGTAACTGGGTACAATGTCAACACTCAACAATCAATAGCATTCCAATACACAACCAACAATCAATCTAATAAAAATGCAAAATATCTGTACAATGAAAATTACAGTATTCTGAAAAAGGAGATCAGAAGTACATCAACCAAAGGAAAAGTATCATTGCTCTTGGATAAGAACCAACAATATGAAAATAGTCATGCTGCCAAAACTACTATACTGATTTACTACAAACCCAATCAAAATGCCTTAGCATACGTAATAGTTCTAGCAAAAACACTCTTTGAAATTCATTACATACCAGAAGTGATGTAGAATACCTAAAGCAATTCTGGGAAGCAAAGTTAAATCAGGGTGCAGCACAATCCAAGATCTAAAATTATACTACAAATTTCTGGTGATAAAATCAGCATGGCATTGTCAAAACTAAACAAAACACACATGCCTGAAGATCAGTGGAACTGAATAAAAGATGTATATCAATCCCAGACACATTCAGTCACTTTCTACCTGACAAAGGATCCAAACAATTTCACTGAAAGAGTATCTTTAATACATAGTACTGGAAAAATTGTCTTTCCATTTGTTGAAGAATAAAGTTTGACCCATGTCTATCACTGTGCACTAAAGTCTAAATGGCTCAAATATATAAATATTAAAATAGAAATATTAAATTTACTAGAAGAGACAATCTGTGAAAATCTCAACACAGGTATAGTCAGAGACTTCACAAATAAAACACAGCCTGTAAGGGAAATACTACAAGGAATCAATAAATGGAATCTCACCTTTAACCTGAAAGAGAAAAATGGAATCTGAAGGGTACAATAAATACTGGGAAAAGGGAATGAACTTATTCAAAAGGAAAGAGTTACTGAGTTGATGAGAAGGACAGGAGAGGGAGTGAAGGAAAGAGATTTATCTATGTAGGTAGCAAGATGGTTTGGACAACTGCACTGTACACTTCTGCTGGTCTATGGAAAGGAGCAATTAAAGCTTTAATTTGTTTAGTGCCCCTTTTTCAATTGTTTGTACTCATTCTATTCTCTTTCTTTCTTTCTCTCTCTCTCTTTCTTTCTTTCTTTCTTTCTTTCTTTCTTTCTTTCTTTCTTTCTTTTTTTCTTTCTTTTTGTGGAACTGGGTATTGAACTTAGGCCCTTGGTCTTGTCAGGGAAGCGCTTATTATACTGAGCCATCTCCCTGGCCCCTCTATTTTTAATTTCTTATAAATTACTTTCTTTTTTTTATTTCTTCCAATTTTACATGAATATATCTGGTAACATAAATAATTGGTTGAAAGACAACACTGTATTACAACAAATACTGCAAAAATCATATTACTTTGTTAAATGAAATTCTGTACCACTTGTATTTTTTCATTTTAATTGCAATTTGTACTCTCTTAAAAAAATAAGCTTATAAACAACAAATCACTAAAAGAGTTAAAAAAAACAACTCAGAGTGGAAAAAAAAATTACAGCCAATTGTCTCTCAAGGGGAAAAACGCTTATATTTAGAACTTACAGTAAATTGAAAAATAAAATAAATCCCACAAATTCAAACACCCAATTATAAAATGGACATATGAGATGGATACGCACTTTTCAGATGAAAAAAAAAAAAAAAAGCCCGGCAAATAAATGCATGAAAAATGTTCAGCATCATTAGTGATTCTTGAGATTCAGATTAAAACAACACTGAGATTCCATGTCACCTCAGAAAGAATGGTTATCATTTAAATATCAACTGGTAGCAAATGCTTGTGAGGCTATGAAGAAAATGCAACTCTTCTACACTTTTGGTAGGAGTGGAGACTGGAGAACCCACTGCTGAAATTAGTGTAGGGATACCTCAACAAGGAATTAGAGGTCCTATTTCACTCAGGCGTTCCACTTCTGTGTATCTTTCCAGAGTAATTAATAACCTCAAGTTGGGGGCATAGCTTGGACATCTAAGCACCTGCCTGACCAGCACCAGGACCTGGGTTTGATCCCTGGTACCACACACCATGTGCGCCCTGAGCCTAGTTGGCCACTGCAACCTGGCATGGTAGTACACATCTGTTATCCCAGTGTTGGGAGGCTGAGACAGAAGGATCACTATGAGTCTGAGCTGTGTAGCGAGACCGTGTACCAAATAAATGAATAAGATAAAAAAAAATGACAAAGAATTAATAACATCATAGCACAGCAATGTATGTATACCCATGTTTACAACAGCACCATTTTTAATAGTTCAATATTGCAAAAAAAAAACAATTTCCTTGCAAATAACAAATGCATAAAAAGATGCAATTTTAAAAATATAACAGAGTAATACTCAACCATAATGAAAGATAACCTGGAGAATTTTATAGTTAAATGGTGTCAACTTGAGACCATATTCATAAGAAATAAACCAGATGCATATATGTAAACATCGTATTGTCTCACTAGTCTGAGAAACTGAATGTGTAAAGTCCAATGTGTATATGATATATACATAGAATATATATATATATATATATATATATATATATATATATATTATGTATATGTTGAATTGTGAAGAAAGTGTTTAAAATAAAAGACAAACTATGATGGGAGAAATGGAAAGGAAGGAAGGGAAAAAGAAAAAACCATGTATTTATGCACATGATAGCTAAGATAGTTATATAGCCAGTTTCTTTTAGTTCAGTGAAAAGACAGGTTTGTGCTAATATTGTTCAGACAACGTAACATCTTTATATTTTATGTTCTAAATAATTACTCTGAAAAAATATATATACAATAAAATAATTATTGTAATTCCTGCTAAACTGTTTTGAAGCTGTTCCATCGTATTTTATGACTTTTTTAATCTTAGTATGGTGTCTGCAGGGTCTCACTACACAGATCGGACTCACAGTGATCCTCCTGTCTTCAGCCTCCCAAGCGCTGGGATTGCAGGTGCTCACCACCACGCTCAGTTTCAGTTGCTAGCTCAGCACGCCCTGTGAGTGGGGCCAGCACGGCATCGAACCCCAGGCCCCGTGCTTTGCCTAAGCAGGTGCTTTAGTCTGCTAAGCTACCTTGCCTGCCCTAAACTGTTTCATTTTTATCTGTTAAGTTCTAAATACAAAAGAAAAAAAATACAAAAAGGACCGTACAAAACAAACAGAAAAGCTGGATTTCATCAAACTTAAATTTTTTGTGATTGAACAGGTATTACGGAGGAAACTAAGAAGTATACAATAGGATATAATTTCGATTACTTTATTTGATAGCATACACCTAGGAGATATACAGGAGATTTACAATCCATTACTATTTAAAAAATCCCATCTGATGTAAATATATAACAAGAATGTACATATTTCATTGGGAAATATATAAATAGTCCAGAAGAACCTGAAAATGATAACTCATTAGAAAATGAGGGTCGGGGAGCTGGCTCAGTGGAATAAATGCTTCCTTGGCAAGCGCAAGGGCTTGAGTTCAATCCCCAGTTCAGCAAATAAAAAGAAGGTTTGGAGTTATAGAATGGCGGCATAAATGCCTGCCTGGCAAGTGCAAGTTCCCCAACTCGATCCTAGGTACTCCGGTACTGTGTGCTCTACCATCTGGGGGCGGATGTGGTGGTGCCGACCTGCAATCCCAGCACTACGTAGACTGACGCAGCAGGATCACTAGGAGTCAGAACTGCATAGCAAAGCGAGACTCTGGGTCAAAAATAAAGAAAGAAAAGAAAATACAAATCAAAGACAGGAAATATCACGTTAAGCTCAGCAAAATGAGATCAATAAACAAGAATTTATAGCAAATGTTGACGATGATATGAAGAAAATTCTAACCCATTTTTGATGGTTACTATATACAATTATATTAACTGCTTTAAAATGTGCTGGTGGTTTCTGTGCATATTAAGCAAACTTACTATATGGTCATATAAGTTTATTCATGGTGTATACTGAAGAGCAATGAAAATGCATGTCCACACAAAATTTGCCAACAATATGCATAGTGATTTTGCTTGTGGAAATAGTACAATGACATAGTCATTCAACCAAGAAGAGTATTATTTGGAGGTAAAAATAATGAAGCACTGGTGCATGTTAAAGAATAGATGAAACTGCAAATAATGTGATAAATGAAATCAGCATGCAACTTGAAATAAAGAGAGGGAGAAATCAGTTACACTTATTAGGTTATTCAATTTGTATAAAAATCAATAAACAAATTTATAAAGAAGACACATAAGTTGTAATGGAGAAAAATTAGTAATGGTGTCTGCATTACTTTATGATTAAATAATGTGAAATTTATTATGGAGCTGATCCAATTTTGATTCTAAGAATTCTATTGAATTTTATTTATAGACTTTGCGTTTCTAGGACCAGCTCTCAGTGTCTTCATCCTGTGTTATATCTCTGAGCCAATTTCTATAACTTCCTTTATTTTTTAAATTTCGGTCCAGAATCTTGCTAAATTTTTATGTTGTCCAGGCTAGATTCAAATTCATGATCCTTTGCCTCTGATATGCAGAGTGCCAGGATTGGAGATATATGTCACCACAATTGACTTGAACTTTGTACATTAAATGGATGGGCTTAATGGTACATAAACATTTCAGCAAAATAGCTGCTTTATATTTTAAAATATTTGCTACTAGAAAATAAACTTAGAAATACACAGCAAATTTTCTTATATATTTGTTTCTCCTTACCAAAAATATCAAGATACAGCTTCTGTCATAAATTCAATTATAGAATAAAATAATAGCACATTCAAATCTTTTATTTTTAAATTTATATTCTGTATTTATTAGATTGCATATTGTTCTTTATTTTTGTCATTATAATCTTGTATCTTATAACAAAGATTACTTAGTCATACAGAGATACAGATTGTGGAGTGATGTTTTCACTCTGGCTCTGAGGATTACAATGTATTTCATGAAGATTCCTCATCAACTAGGGACATAAGAAGAGTGGAAAGACAGGCACTATACATTCACCTCCTCCTACTTCTTTCAGAACATCTGACAATCTAATCAGAGCCTGCACTTCAGAATGAAGACGTCCACCCCAGCATGAAGACAGCGTGAAGTCTTTATCTGTCTAGCCAAGGAAGTCAGCAGAGTTGAAACAAGAATGCTGATTGCATGACTCCCTAGGCAGTGAATTTGTTCTTCAGCTTTTGGTATGAGGACATTCAGCTGTTTCATACACTGTAATATTGTAGAAATAGAAATTGCAACCTTACAACAAATATGAATAGTTTCTGAATATATTTTTGAATATTTAGTCATAATTTATGCTACTTTCTACATCCATGATATACTAGTATTGGAATCAAGTTTGTTTGTGTTTCTCTGGCAATAGCTTCTTCTAGGGACTGATCACTTCTTCTTTCTCATCATCAGCATAGGACTGAAAAATCCATTATCACACTCTGGCCACTGGAAGTCTTGAAATATTTTATCCTAAAGTAAGCATATTGCTAAGCTTTGTGAGTACAGTGAAGGAAGGTTTCCTTGTTTTCAATTTTTGATGGGCAACTTTAAGGATGTGAATCTTGTTATACCCTTGATCTTAGCCAAAAGGCTGAGAAGTGTGAATCTTGTTATAAACATAGTTGAATGTACATTTGAAAATTTATATGAGAAAAGTCAGTCAATGTATGCAAAAAGTCAAGATATGAACAAGCAAATGACTTTTAATGCAGTTTTGGTTCTTAATTCCATTATATTTTATTTTCTCTTATTTTTTTCCATTATATACTAGTTCTGCCTCATCATTGTTTAGTCACACATCTCCAAAACTATTTTAAAACAATTAAGTTTTACTATTTAAGTCATTACATTAATCTTGTTTTATAATTGTGTACTATTCTTACCAGGTAAAGTCATACAAGGAACAAAATTTTATGTGAATGTCCAGTACTTGTGATTAATTTGTTTAGTTGTTTAGCCTTATTTTGTAAGGCCTTGAAATTAGGATCTTATAAAAGCAATTCAGCAATGAACTCAGGAAATAGTTCTGATGAGTCATCCACTTTCAGGTAGGTGCTGTTCACAGACTCTTGTATTAGGAACCAAGATGAAACCTTGAAGGTATAATTCAATCTATTATCAGTGGAGAAAGCTAATAAGAATGAGAGAAAATACACAGAGAGAGAGAGACAGAGAGAGAGAGAGAGAAACAGAGAGAGACAGAGAGACAGAGACAGAGAGAGACAGAGAGAGACAGAGAGAGACAGAGAGACAGAGACAGAGACAGAGACAGAGACAGAGACAGACAGAGGCATGGATAGAGACAGAGATAAAGAGACAATGTATCTGCTAGTCCTGTCTATTTCGGCCATAAAAGAAAATTTGGAAATCTCAATTACATTCCATAGAGCAGGTTGGTTTCTCTCTCTCTCTCTCTCTCTCTCTCTCTCTCTCTCTCTCTCTCTCTCTCTCCTCTTTCTTTCTTTGGAACCAGGGATTAAACTCAGGCCCTTGTGCTTGCCAGGGAAGCAGTTATTCTACTGGGCCATCTCCCTGACCCCTACAGCAAGGTTCTTGAAACTGCTAACTCAGTTTATCATTAAGCCTATATCTTCGTGCAGTACTGAGTAATAGAAGCAAGAAATAAAACACAATTCATCTGTCAGTCTATGACCATTGTTTAAGGAGATTTTATGTTCTGTTCCATATGCACGGAAATAAAACATATTTGAAATATCAAAACATTCATTACTCATATTATTATTTTTTCATATTACATAAAATATTTGAATGTGCTTTCTCCTGGATATATTATTTTACTTCCCTGGCTTGTTATAAAGATATCTTGTTTAATGTCTCTGACAAAATCTGGAAGAAAAATAATTAGATATGACTTTTTAAATTAAATTTCCCATGATAGAATGAACAAACAAGCTGTCACTTAGCAGACCAAAGGGAAAATGTCAATGAAAGAGGTGTGAGCAGTGCGGATTTAGATCTCAGCCAGATGTACCCTAGTTCATGTTATTTGGACCATAATTTGAAAAGACTTTGTGAATTAAAAAAATACTAATAAATTTTGACGTATTTTCTGATCCCTAAATTCTATGTAACTAAGCAAAAACATGTAATTTTTTTTCCTAAGTTCCCATGTATCATGGAAAGAAATATCAACATTAATTTACCAATTAGAACTCATAGTTCTAGAAAATCTTGCAATTTGCCTGAAGCATTAAGTCCTTAATATTCTGCTTATCCCGTGTAGAACTGGGAGGTAGCTTCCTTTTCTAGCTTAGCCTTTCTGTTTGCTGAGTAGTCACACTCAAGTATAAAGAACACCATTAGAAGTACAGAATTGGTAGACACTCCATACCTGAAACAACTCTAACAGCTAAACATCAGTTAGTATCATATAATTTATAAAAACTCATCATTCAATTGGTATAGCCTCATTTCTTATTTACATTGTTTGATTGTGTTTAGACTATGTATTCACTGTTTCAGAACCTCCAAAAGTATTATTTTAA
Source organism: Octodon degus (assembly GCF_000260255.1). NCBI lineage: Eukaryota > Metazoa > Chordata > Mammalia > Rodentia > Octodontidae > Octodon > Octodon degus. Next base: position 5,013,079 of record NW_004524725.1, on the reverse strand, counting down.
ATTATTGTCACAAGGTACATAATTTTGTAAGAAAATGAAAATAGATATTATCACAACCATTGTACATTGGATGTTCTTGTTTTGAAAATCTGTAACATACATTGCTGTATACTACTCTGTTTCTTTGTTTCTGCTATTTGCTTTTGTGTTTTGCTCTTCAAAATAAAATAAAATAAATTTATAAAGATGAAAGTTAATGATATAGATTAAATTTATTTTAATAAAATAATTGTGTGCTAAAAAGACATTTGACAAAGAATTTTTCACAAGCCTTTAGCAGTTATGAAATAATCATAGTTTACTGAAACTAAAATACAATTAATGATAAAAGCTCTTCTTTTTAATTTAGCATTGGTAAGAATTTAGCAGCTACACTAACTTGCGTAAAAATATTTGATGACAATATTTTACACATCTATTATGCATATTACAAAAGAAAAATAGAAGCATCAAGTGTGTTTTCATTATATTTCTCACAAAGTCATAGACAGATTAGCCATTTTGTAATTAATTAATATGGATTAGCTCATTAGCAATCACGTAAAATATTTCTTTATGCTCTATCACTTTTATTCCCATATATGAATGTATAATTAAGAGACTGTATTATATTAATGTTTTATCATTTCTTCTTGTAAGTAACATAGGGAATATAAGAGATAATTTGAGTCTGTAACTTTCAAAGATAATTTGGG
>NW_004524725.1:5010887-5011801 GCF_000260255.1 Octodon degus | reverse complement strand
TGCTGGGATTACAGGGGCGCACCACCATGCCCAATCTCAATTTCCATCTCAGTGTGCTCTGGGCTCTGAGCTGGGGTGGGGCTGCACAGCATGTTGTGCCAGGGAACAAACCCCTATCCCTGTGCTTTGTCTAAGCAGGTGTTTCAGTCCTATGAGCTATCTGGCTGACCCTCAAAGAGTTTCAATCTTAAAATTTCTCATTTCATTGCTTAACCAAGTCTCCTCCTAAAAGCCACAACATAGACACCCATCAAATGTGAAATGCTTTTAAGGCAATCCAAATCTTCAAAGATCAACTATTTCCATAGATATTTATCCTGAGAGATCCCTATGGTTATTTTGTCTCTGTGAATTTCTAAATTTCTTATTTTTAGCACATGCCCATACATACATATTAACTTTTTTTCTAAAGGAAAAGCATGTAGTTATGTATTAAACAAGAAAGTCCTTCTTCCTTACTCTTCCCTAGAGTTGTCTATGTAGAAGGACTGATTTTGCATATACATCTACATATATGTATACATTTACAAATGCTCAAAATATTCTGGCACTTATAATCACATGAAGATTCCCCTGCCTGTGTATACTCTCTCTTGTAGCTTAACTTTCCAATTCCTTCTGTCCAGAGATTTCTTTCATACTTCAATGTATTTATAATCTTGTAACTTGCTGTTGCCAATATAATGCAGATAAAAGATGTTTTGCTAATTCAGTTTTGGGTAGGAAAGCTTTCGGTCAATTATGTTAATGTTCATGTAACACCTCCGTGCAGTGAGAATAAGTCCGGGCTGCCCTTTCTGAATCTTATTATGAAATGCAACACCAACCTATTCAATAAGCGAGCAATTAAGGAACCACTCGGTAGGCAAAAAATATCAAAAACAAGGCCAGGGAGATGGCTAGGTGGAATAAGC
>NW_004524725.1:5006984-5009433 GCF_000260255.1 Octodon degus | reverse complement strand
TGACATAAGACTTTTTGAGCATGGCTTTACAATGTTTTATAACTTGAAGGTAAATTAGTTGGCACATTTTAATTCTTAGGTAAAGTTTTTTGTTGGTTAAACAGTGGAATTTTTATGAATAGGACTGATATATATTTTAATAAAAATAATTTCTATGATTCTTCATGTTTTGTAATATTTTTCTTGTAAATTTTCATCATTTCTGGCTGTACTATTGACCTCTCATATTTATAACTTTTACTTCTTTTTCTCTGCTCCTGCATAAGTTGTCAAGTGACTTTATTATGCAATGAAAGCCCCCAGTTCTGTTTCCCATCAATATTAAATTTTTTCCTAAAAATATGTCAGAACTTTTACTATGAATTTTGTTAGATATGGTGAAATTTTCAGAATTTAGTTACACTGGCTTTCTACAAAAAGTTTTATCTTTAGATCAAGTCTAGCCCAACAAATCAACATTAGTTTTCATAATGTTTATTTTTATGCACAGTTCTTTTGGTAAATTTATATCTTTTTATTTAAAAAGGACCAATATTGAGGCCAGCGTGCACTTCTCCTCCAGCTACCCCAGGGCCCGTTGGGACACAGCTGTACAAAATAGCACTAGGAGCAAGAGACCCACCTGAGGCCCAACTTAGCCCTCAGCCTGCCCGGGGGGTAACAGCTACTGCCTGGGGTACCCTTTCTTTCCCATGCCCTCCCCCAAAACCTAATGATTTGTCTTTTCAAAAATGAAGCCTGGTTTTGCCACCTGGAAAAGAAAAAAAACAATATTGAAGCTGTGGCTTTCAGCTGGAGAACACAGTTGGTTCAGTATTCACGCTAAGTTTGCAAACTTTAACTTGTCAATACCCTTACTGTTCTGTTGTTTTATATTCTAAGCTAGAGAAAGATATTGATGTGGAAGAATCTTTCACCTTTTTTGTAGGCTATGATGACGTTCCTGCATGAATCTCCACAATGCAGTTCTAGGTTACCCTACAGAAAATGAAAATGTGTCCTGTGATAGGTTATGTTTATTATTCTTTCCTGTGCACACCTACTATCTGTGTATATATATGAGTTCCACAGAAGCACATAGAAAATAATATTCTTCTTATATATTTAATAGCTAATTTTCCTTATTGCTAAATTTTTTTCAATTATTTTGTATAAATATAGGCATAAAAACTTTCTTGAGGAGCTGGGGAGATAGCTCATTGGCCTTAGTTCAATCCCTGGTTCCACCAAAAAAAAAAAAAAAAAAAAAAAAAAAAAAAAGACTTGGTTGGTATTTGTGTTCAGAGGTTGAATTTTGAAATTGATTGCTTTTATTATACTTTCTTAGTATTGTTTGCATTATAGTTATCCCTCTAACTTTCCTCAGAGACTATTTAGTTGAAAATGAAATTTATGTATATTACGATACAATTTGGAATAAAGTCACTCTTCATTGTTAACAATTCTGAAGAAGCTGAATAGTGGTCATTAATATGATTAAAAATAGAATGCCTCATATCTTAAACTACTATGCTAGATGTCTATTGTTGTGATAAATACCTGAGGAAGTCCTTCATGAGGACAGGCTTTCTCTCTTTCACCTTTTTCAGTACATGCTTGTTTCCTGCCATGTGGCAACACAGAACATGAAGACAAGGAACAGGGTTTGAACAAATCTCAGCTCATGGTAACCAGGAAGCAAAGAGAAAGAGGCTGTCAGAGTTCCAAACATCATTCTCAAGGACATGATTCCAGAGCTTACCTTTCTTCCCATAGCCCCACTTCCCAAAGTTTCCAGCTCCTACATGTGGTGGCGTGTACTTTCAACATGCTTTTAGCATATAGGCCCTCAGAGAAAATACAAACAGAACATTGACAAGGATTAAACTCAAACATATTCTGGAATTGCTGGTGTGATGATGTTCATCTTCATTTTGATTTTTATTATGTATTCATAGACTAGCTTTTAATTACAACATTTATAATAAGAACCTGATCAATGCAGAACAATGACATATTGTTAGACTTCTTGTATTGTCCGTTTTTTTTTTTAAATCTCAGTGAAACATAGAATAAGAAAATCTCTACATTTTAGTGGATAAATAAGAGAAAATGAAAAGATGGTGGGAAAATGGTGGTAGTATTCACTTACAATTTTATAAATTCTAGCTTATTTGATGAAATGAAAATTATTTGAACTTGGTGCCTAGATCTTGTATTGGATACCTTAAAAGTAATGAGGTGGAAGAGATGAAGAATTTTTAGAATGAGAATAGCCCTACTTGAAACTCTTCACAATAGAAGTTACATCAGTAATTAACACTGAGAATATGGTTTGATAAGAAGCACACACAAAACTCTCAGGAACATAGAAAGAGTTGGTTTTTTCTTTATACTGCCTACTAGTCCTGGGCACAGAGAGACACCTGCTTCTGAACCTCCGAATGCCAGGTTCTTTGTTTCAGAGAAG
>NW_004524725.1:5000246-5006834 GCF_000260255.1 Octodon degus | reverse complement strand
CATGCGTTCTATGCTATGATAAAATGCAGGGAAGTGTTAGAACACATTGATAAAGGCACTAATGCCTATACTACACAGAATTCTTTTATTAATTAATCTAAGCTTTGTGGTTATTAAATATTCAAACACTGAGATACTTTTGTCAGGATAAAATTGAGTAATTTTATTTTGGGCCATATTTTACTCAAACGTTGATAAACTTACTTTGCGTTTTACTAGTTTATTTGAGATTAGAAATATAATGATTTTATTTTCCTTAAAGATTCAATAGAACTTCCGTGACTGTCCTAGTCTACCTTCATGTTAGGACACTTATGCAAATGCAGCCAATGGTGTGGCAAACTCCATTGTGCTTAGACTGCTGATATAACTGTCTTACGGAAATGGCTTATGGAACCTCACATGGATTTAATTTAGTCTACATGGTGAGCTTTTTATTGCTGCTGATATTACAGATTAGTCCTTGGAGAAAATATGCTGGTCTGAGGATTTCAACAGTCAATTCTTTATTTTATGTATCACTGGCTTAACCTTCATTCAATTTCCTTTTTGAGCTCAGCCCTTGGAAAGTAAGTTCTATAAATTTGATTTATTTTTTCCCTGCTATTATCTTATCAATGAAGATAGACTGGAGACAAAAGACAACTAGGCAGGTCGATGATCTGACGGGAGGGTGCTCAATTGTGTAAGACTGTTCAGCCCAGTGCTCTTTACTGTTCCTCATCAATAAGAACTCTGCTCTACCTCCATATCCAAGAGAATACACAATGTGTTTTTCAAAAAAAGGAGAAAGATACAAAGTTTCTGAAGTGTTGAGAAGACTCAAAGTGACATATTCTCTGTCAGTGTTGAGTTTAATAAAAAAATATTGCTTCTTCTTTTTTTTTTTGTAAGGAAGAGTATGTTTGGTCTTTCATCTTCACCTAATAAAAATTTTACTGTATTATAAATTATACAAATAAACATTACACAGCAATGTAAAATGAATGGATTGTGTATTTACGCACTAATTTTTCTGTCCATCATTACTACCAATCAAAGTAAATAAGGTTAAGAATGGCTCTACAAGGAAACTTTTCCAATAATGTAAAGGAGAAAAATAATTCTGAAAAGTAAGTCATTGCAACTGCTCAATGTTTTGTTAGGGCAAGAGAAAAATACTTATATAGAGAAGGTCAAAATTACAGTATGAGTGTATGTATGTATTGATCTAGAATAATTTTACATACTTACATTTAAACTGCATTATTATGAAAGTCATAATCATTTGATGAAATTTAAGGTGTAGGCACTCAGATATTGAATAGAGCCTTATTTATTAGATTATCATACTGTGACAAATTGAATTCCATGAAAATTTTCACTTGCTACCTCAAAATATGGATTGAATTACTATGCATAGTAGTTTCTTTTTAGTATTTTCACCACAAATCCCGTTTTTATGCTGATCACTCGTTATATTCAAGTCAAAATATGTTTTTATCAGAGAGCAGTGCAGGAGCTTCCCATAGAATTATTTTCCACTAAAACTTCCATTGTTATGTTCAGAGATCATGCTCGCAGTGAGCACTTACTTCTGTGTTCTCTTTGTGTAGAAGTACACTCACTTCAAATTCCTAACTGCTCTCTTCTTTTGTTTTCTCTGTAGAATGCATCTCCTTATAATTCACCGTATATTTTATATTTACGAAACTTACTCTTTTTCTCAAGCTTGAATACAATTTTAAGAAATATAAACTTTTGCCTTCTTTGAGCCCAGTGTATTCCTGGCAAAGGTGTCATTAAAGATTGATTAATGCTCTTTCTGCTACAATAGCTCAAAAATAAATGTACTTATGTGTAGTGTTTACATTAATAAATTTAGAGTGACTTCACGGAAGTCATCTAGTTTTTCAAAGTTATTAAGATGAAATACATTTTAATTAATCAGTGGCTTATTTCAAATTCATTATTTATTTTCTTAAAGGCAGATCAAGTAGATAAATATACATATCAGTGGTAAGTGACTGCTAAAACATGTAAGAAATAATTTGAGTAATTCATAATATTAATAAACCACTATTAAATTTTAACCCCTCTATGATAGAACACAGAGCTTGTAGCAATTTTGAATTTCCAAACTTCTATATTTATTCTCTTGTCCTTGCATTTTTTCTGTTTAACCATACAATGCATTTTGTTTTTATCTTCCTTAGTAAACTCTTCATTGCTAAGAGGAAGGATATACATACAACAGTGCTTGGAAATAATGTGTAGCTGACACCCATAGTTGGGCAAAGGAATCTGAACAAATACACTGCAGTAGTAAATATTGTTTTCCTTTCTGTTTGATGTGTGAACCAAGTTGTAAAGCAGAGAAAAACATCTCTCCTCAAAGGGACAAAGTTGACAAATGAAAGATTTTCTTTGCATGACCTTAAAATAATCTAATACTTCTTCATTAGTACTCCAAGGAATTACTGTAGTTTTATTTTTGATCCCAACTGAATAAGAGCTCACCTTTTGATGGTTGCCATTTTATGCTTTTTGTGCATAATAACCGCCTTGACATTTCTGGTGCTCCAATGTGTCTTTCTTAATGTGAAAGAATCATCTGCGCATTAATGAACTGGCTTGATGTATCTGCCAAACCTCTCAAAGAAGCAATTAAGCCACTGTAAGAATGTGCATGAATGGCATGATTTATTGTACTTGAAGAAGAAGAACTATAAACAAAAAGTAATTAATTTCAAAGGTGGCAATCAAGTAGCACAACACAAGAAGCACATCTATTGAACTCAATCTACATAAAACATAATAGCAACATGCTACTTTTTAAATGTCTCATCAAATTTCAAATGCTACTTTAGGGAAAATGTGCAACTTCATTACTTTTCAAAATTTTTAAATTAAAACAATGGGGCATTGTTTTCATCTGTCAAACTAGAAAACTTAAGTTAGACACAAAAAGACCATGAATAATCAGGGTTATTAAGAGAGTGGTGAAATATATGCTATTTGACTTTCCAAATGACAGAGTAAGTTGCAATCATGTATTTGTTACTAATTTCTCAATATTTGTTAGCAGCATACAAATGCCACATACATAGTTCATAATTTACCTTAGAAAAATTATTAAAATTGTATTAATGCCTGAGGATCACTGTGGCATAACTTAAATGTATTTTTCATATACACTATTAAAGCAAACATCCAAAATGCTTAACAATAAAAGAATGATAGTATACTGATGCACCCAGAGAAATTTCACTCAGCACTTAGATGGTACTAAATTACATAAAATGATTTTTCCATGTAGCATATATTCATCACTTCTGTGCTATGTACAATTGAAAATGATTTATATTGAGTTCTTATAGGCTTCTGTCTCATAAAATGATATTTTTCTCAATTTGCAAAGACCTCTGATTAAAATAACTTGATCAGGGTCATTCTACTTGTGTATAATGGAGGAAAGACTAAAAGAAATTCTGATTAAAAAAATCCATGCTCTGAACCCCTGAACCATAGATACTATTCAGTGCTATACACTTTTTGAGTTAAAACTAAGTGAACATTTAATTTTATGTATAAAATGCATACTCAAATTGGACTGCAACTAGTTTCTTTCCCTTGCTCACTGACTCACTGGGTTTATTCTCTCTCTCTCTCTCTCTCTCTCTCTCTCTCTCTCTCTCTCCCTGCTCTGTGTTTTTGCCCATTATTGCTTCTTTTTATATTAGGAGTTTGTGCAAACAATTGTGATATAGGAGAAATAATTCTCAAACTGTCAGATGCAAGGTATGACAAGTTCATGGTCTCATAAAACAAGGAAAACATTTTTGAGCAGGAGTTAGAGGAACTTTATTGGAAATAAGAAGAAGAATAGCTCTTGGATCTCCAGAAGGAAGGGGTCATAAGTGGGTAGTCAGCGAGACTCCTGGCTGGGGTAATTTATACAGCAAAATCACAAAGTAGGCACAACTTGGGTCACACTACAATCAACATGCAGGATTACAAGTGTAGTGTCTTAGCTAATATCGCTCCCAAAGGGAAAGGAGTCATGTGGCAAGGGCTTGTGGACAGAGCAAAGGCTTTCCTGAAAAGGCTTGGGGCCAGACGCTTTGGTCACCCACCTACGTGTCTGGTGCCGGTCTATGCTCACTGAACCTGCTGTTACAAGTCACCATATAACTCCATGTTGATTTTTCTCTCTAAGAATGTCTGCAGACCTGGCTACTGGTTTGGCTCTCTGCAGATTCGCCTCCATTCATAGCCTTTGTGTGTCTCATTTTCTGCGTTAACTTTCTTATGGGCCTATCCTTCACTGACCACACATTAACTCCTAACTTAGCTCTTTACAATATTGCAGTAATTACTTGAGCTAATTATACCCATCACCACAAACTTTTATTACAAGCATTTGCGTTATTTCCTTAGCCTTTTTGAGTTAGTCTTCAATAATCTATCTCACACTGAGTGCAAGAGTTTGGAAATTACTTAGCAAGTTCATCTTCGTGCAGTTGCTCACATGCACTACAAAACTAAGCCTCATTCAACAGCGTCTCAGAAACACAGAGAATATAACATATTATGATTAAGATCTGTTCCTTCCTGATGTGCTATGATTAGAAAATGGCCCATCTCAGGAATTTTTAGGAGAGTCTGTCTTTATTGATCAGGTAGGGTATGGTGCCTTGTAACTAGACTAATGTTTTTGACTAAATATCAAATAAGTATGTCTTTCTCTACATTAAAATGTGAATGCTATTATGAAGGGGAAAAAGATAACTATCACTTCTTCGGTATCAGTAGAACGTCTTAATACATGGCATAACCCTAGTTTTTAATATAGTATTGGTTCCTGAATGAATCCAGCTGAATAAATTGCAGTTTAAAATGAGTATATAATGTGAGAAACTAAATATTTTTTCTACTTAACTGAAATACAGACATATTAAAGAAATGCAGAGATATTTTAAAATGTGTTCATGAGGTTGAAACAATTTTAGAAACAATAAAGGCACACAGAAAGTTACAATGAGGCATGTAGAAGATTGGTGACAGAAGATTTTTAGATGGCCCTGTGAGCTATAGAAGGTTATGTATATTCTGAATAAATTACTCCATGATGCATTGGTTTCAATAAACATATTTTGATGTCACATTTGCATTTCATATTTTTGCATCTTTATATATGTAAACTTAAATATATTTTTGATTCATTTTTTTCCCTCTTTTGCACCGTTCTACTTTCAATAAATTTGGGAAACTTTGGAAAGTATGTTATATTTTTTTTCCTGGGTGCTTTCTTTGGAAATCAATGCATGTGAAAAAGAGCAACTTGGTTTTGTGGTCTGCCACATAAACCAGAAATCTTTTTGATTGTGAACCTTGTGCCTGACGTAAAATATATGTTAGAACAATAAAGTAAAAATACTTCCAACGTTTATTTTCAGCAGGTTCCCAAAACCATGATGAGAGGCTGTGATGATGGGGAAGAAGAGATACTTGATTTATTATAAAAAGAGGTAGAGTAAGAAACAGAAATTAAAAAAAAATAATTGGTGATTTCTGAGTCTAGACATTGAGCTTATACAATGAATTCATATTTTTATTTATCTTATTTAGTGAATAGATAAATTGACCCAGGTATTTGCACTTAATAGGTGCTTGTTACTCTCTTTCAGAATAAGCAAAGTAACATATTTAACTGTTAAAACCAGTATGTTTTGAGAATGTGATGAAAAGTCTACAACAAATAAAGTGATGAAGTGTGCTTATGTGAGTAAACACATTCATATCAGCCACTTTGAAGGATGCATTCTTTTAATCCTTTTCAAATATTAAATGTGCTTTCAGGTATTTCATAAGTTCTGAGCATAATTGCCCAATTTATTTTGTCTCTTAGTCTATATAGTAATATTGTGTTCTGTAGTATGTCTCATTAGACAAGGCATTATGTGCAAATATAACACTTCTTCCTTTATTTTCAACTATGACTAATGTTTTACTAACCCTACAGTTTTGTTTATTGCACAGATATTAAATTTGCACTAATTGCTATTTCAATAGACTATTTTGATGTTTTTCTTCTATATTTACAAAATGTGTAGAAGTTACAATAGACAACAAACAGAAACAGAACATGTTCAAAGAAAATATCCTTTTATAAATTATGGAAGTCTATTTAACTAGATGAAAAGTATTACAGTTTCCCAAGAAACATATATTATAGGCATGTGATCATTCACCTTTAAAAAAAAAAAGAACACTTTTACTGCTTTACTTCCAGGGTACCGTTCTTTGTTTCTCTCGCTACTTTGATAGACCACATTTTCATCTACTTTGCTCTAAAAAGAAAGAAACTTGGCCTAATTTGTTTTGTTAAGTTAATTAATTAATTAAATTTTACTGTGAGAATTTTAAAAAAAAAGTATTACGAAACTTCAAAAACCTCACACTGATTAATGTGGAATTTCATTAACTCCAGAAAAGAAAATTTTGTTTCCACTAAGGAAAATATAATGTTCTTAGTTGATTTACTCTAGTGTCCAAAAATTAGTCAAGTAATTACAACAACATAGACATACGTTGTGAAGACAAAAA
>NW_004524725.1:4997185-5000146 GCF_000260255.1 Octodon degus | reverse complement strand
ATTTGTTTAAAAATTTATCTGCAATCATGCTTGTTATAGCTAACAAAATGTAAGGAGAATAATCTTGGTTAATTAGGGAAAAGAAAATGTTTTTCAATATTTTTTACAAGTACATTTAGAGTCTTAGTGCATTTTTGTGGTGCTTTAAAACAAAGTCAAAAATTGTCTAACTTGTGCCATTCAAGAAATGTATGGGTTCTTGGAAAGCCTAAGACCTGGGGCAGCATCTCCTAAGACTGTCCCACCTATGGAAGTGGAAGGGAAGTAGAGCAGGTGAGAGAAGGCTGCACTTGTCCTTTAATGGCAACTCACTTCCGCAACAATGACAATGGTCCACCATGTGAGTGTGGCCCACACATTCTTACGTGTAGTGTGGAGAGTTATGAAACTGTAAGAAGTAATCACTCATGCAGATGTAGCCCTTATGACTGGGTCAATGCTTTTAGGCAAGTGCAGTAGTGACCGTAGGGGTGGGCTCCTTATTAAATTACTAAATGTCTCTCTCTGTCTCTCCCTCTCTATCATCTATATCACTAACCACATGCTCCTCTGATCTTCAACATTTGTGCTTGCCACGATACAGCAAAATGGTTCCCGTAAAATGTGGGCCCTCAATCTTTGACTTCCCAACTACAAACATAGGGCAATACATAGGGCAATTAATGTCTGTTCTTGAAAATTATCCAGCTCCATACATTCTGCTAAGGCATATGATAACTAAGACAAGAAGTGTTGATAAAATTAGCACATTCTATATTCTCTATAAATTTTTAAGTTATATATCAATACATCTGAATATTAAAAGAATTATATATGCATGAAAGGCTGCCTTGGTTGATTTGTATTTTGCTAGGACAGAACACTCAATATCCCCAGTTAAAGAAAGGATTTACTTCATTTCATGGTTCATAATCAGTAGGCTCTAGGCAAGCTGTCAGGACAGAGGAAATCACAGAACAGAAACAGTCCATGGTGTGGCAAGCAAAAGACAGTAAGTAACAAGCAACTACAGTAAACCCACCTTTCCTTTGTCCCACATAAGCTACAAAAGCCTTTTGGATGGTGCCATTTAGAGCCAAAATATGGTTTCAGTCTTTAGTAAATACATTCAGCCACCACCAGAAATATGCTAACTCCATTCTGAGGTCTAATTTAGTACCACACAGACTTATTCTTAGTAACACATCTCTAGATCTATCCAGCTCCAAAAATGCCCTGCCTATGACCTCTGAGATGCTGAGAAGATATTTAGATATAAGCTGTTACACTGAAATATATCCAAATTTCCCCACATTTTGTTATATGCTTTTGTGTATTGAGCTACTTGACATGTTTATTGTCATATTTCCTTTTTCTTACCCATCTTACATAAGCTATACATCTTAAACCTGTGTGTTTATTCTAAATGGACGTATTACTTAGTAGATCTAGAGGTGAGGAATACCTTATTGAGATGTGGAAATTTGCATTTCCTTGTCTTCCTTGAAACCTTTTCTCCATACTAAGTGTGGTAGTTAAGACATAATTTCATTCTGATAGACTTTGGAATTCATGTAGGAGAGTAGAGTGCAGATTTCCAGGTGTGCCTTGATGGGGTGTGAAGGAGATGTCTCAGGGCCTAGTTCTACTTCCTTATACCTTCCATATTGGTGCTGATTTTCTTCTCTGTTTCCCCATCATCAGGATACCAGTAGTTTTGCATCACTTTGTCCATCTGCCAGAAAACCACGCACTGAGAAGCATCGACAATGATGAGACATACATACTGCAGGTGCCAGAAAAGGTGTCCCAGCAGTGAGAATGCTGTACTGACACACCACCACTCTGGAACACCACAGTGCAACCCTGATCCCAGGTGGTGTGCTAAGCTTGGGATTGGAGTTTGGCAGAACTGGGTTGCAGGTGTTTGCTACCCTTTTCTTTATCCATCTTTTGAATAAAGCTTATTTCCAGAATCAGATTTAAAAAATTTTATCTTCAATCAACTAATAAACTGGTCTTTCCTGATTAATATTATATAATACATTTAAAAATAAATACATCTTATATTAGGCCTTTGAATGATTACACATTTCTTCTTAATTGTATGAACTTTGTATTTAGACAGTTATTTTTTTCAAAGTGTAAACCTATTTATACCATGCTTAAATATTGAATTGTTATGCTATTTTATACCATTTCTTAGTTGTTAGGAAGTGAACTAGACCTAAGAACATGTTGATAATCCTTTCAGTCTACTCTATTGATACCACTGTTAATATTGTTATTATGAATAGACTCTTTTCAATTTCTGTCATGGCCTCTGGAAAACATGGGCATAATTTATGCTAATGTCTAAAACTCCTCTTGTGTATGATTTGACATGGACTGTAAGAAGCATTACATGAAGGAATAAATGGATAATAGATGAACTTAGGACCAATTTGACAAGACATACAAAACAAATATGATAAATGATCAACCAAAGATTCATAAAACTAGTATTGACATTACTATACACTCTTATTTGCCAGTCATTCTCCAAATCATAAAGTTCCCTGGTATGATTATGTGAATTCATACGCAATAACTTGAACTTGGATAGATCCAGTAATGAAGACAGATTCTAGAGCACGTTTACCTTAATATATTTGTGGGCCAGCATTTCTTGGGAGGAGCATCAAACACAATTTTCCAGTGTTCCAACCAATGTCCAAGAGGCACAGTATCCCAGCAGCACACATTGCTTTACAACAGGACCTTGGAATTTTTACCACAAAGAAAACCATGACATATTTCTGGGTAATCTCAGTGGTACATCTATGATCTGTAATGATTATTTAAAAATAATGATAATAATGTACAGTTACCTGTTCTGTAAATCACAATTTAAATTTTCTATTGGTCAAAATGGTATGGAAGTCTTACATTCTATTATTGAACAGATTTTACTCTCTTTAATGAATGGAAATTAATTTGAAT
>NW_004524725.1:4986658-4997085 GCF_000260255.1 Octodon degus | reverse complement strand
TTTTATCTATCTATCTATGTATTTATCTATCTATCTGTCTATCTACCTATCCCAAGATGTCACTTTGATTCCATTCAGAAAATTATTGTACCTGTTTATACAATTTTAGTATCTATAAGATCAAAGAAAGCCAGTTAATATTTTTACACTGGTAGAAGAGCAGAGAATGAAAAGTTCTGAGTCCTCCTCAAAGCTACTTGTATTTTAATAATAGAGGATTAGATAGAGAAGCTGTTCACTAATTTGGTGACCAGGTCTATGGAAAATGATACTGGAAGAAAATAGAGGCAAAGACAGTAACAGGATGGCAGATGGTCCAGGGAAATTTTTTTGTAAGTATACATGGGTAGCACTCAAAAAGAATATGATTTTCATTTAGGAAATTTGACATGGAACTAAGTGAAAAATTCTATTAGATTTCTGGGGAACAGTTATCTATGTAAGAGAAAACAGACTAGGTCAGAATTAGTATCATCTACTGACGGGTACCTGAAACATCTCCCAGGTATTTTCAATGTCCATTCTGGGTGCAGAAAAAATGATACATATAAGAAGATTTAAAGAAAGGAAACAGAAGCAGCTGGCTGCTTACTGTTATGGAAGAAAGGATGTATATTCACAACTGTTCTCCCAGAACAGTGAATGTGTTCATTTTGTGTACTCTAAAACTCAAGGCCTGGAAGTAAAGAGGCGGTAGAGAGATCTGTGACTTTGTTTTGAAGCTCTGGCTGAGTAGAACCAATTCTCAATGGTGGTTAAAATGAAGCTCACAGGTACCACAAATCTAGCTAGGTTCCTCAGTAATTTGAAGCCTAGGAGAAGATACACACACCCTTTCAGCTAAAGGTTAGAAGAGAAAAGTTTGTGTATTTGAGAAAGAGAACATTGTATCTGATTATTTCTGTGGATTTCCTCTGAATGCCTAAACTTGATCAGAGCAGCGAGAAACAAAACAAAAGATACAAAATAAAACACACAAAGGCAAAATATCTTCAGATTGATTACCAGTGTGTCTCAGAAGAATCAAAGCAGAATCATTGTTTTCATGTTGTCTCCTGTGAGTAATCATAACTGTAGCTGTTCACTGGAAATCCCATCGATTTTGTAACAATCTCTAAGCATAAATCTATGAACTTAGTGTGCTTTAAAATAAAAGTACAGGTTTGGAGATTGATCACTTGTGCGAGATGGAAAGACCCGGACTTGTGCAGAATGTAGGAACCATGTCAAAGTTAGAACAGCCCTGGGAAGTCTAACTGTGAAGTGTCCAGTAATTCAATGGCACTGCAGGGTGTGAAGTTCAGGAGGGAGGTTAGGAGGGGCAGTGAGCCTTTGGGAGTCATCGTCGCATAAAGCAGTGGAAATATGAAAATGGTTTAGACGATTCATACATGGACTGCATGCACTAAAAGGGGAAATGGAGCAGAAAGAAGTCCCAAGTTATAACTCAATTTTAAGGGGCATGCAGGAAAGGAGAATTCAGGAGCAGGAATGAAAGGGTACATAGGTGGCTGGAGAGTTGCAAGAAATATTAGATGGCCATTAATGGGATGGCAGTGTAGTTTATCTGCACCTTAACTACCTAAAGGAAGTATAAGTGCCAAGTCCTTGATGCTCTGCAGAAAATACAACCCTTTTGATATAACCTTTGGGGTGTGCAGTTTATCCATTCTATATAATCTATCCCTAGACCATCACAGAACAGCTGAAGTTGCAGATATAAAGTACTTTATTTCAGCCTGCTTAGAATGGTTTTATTGAAATGCCTTAGGTAACAGCCATTATGGGATGCCGACAGACATGGATTAATGAAACATATTTACGTATTTTTTGTAAAGTTGCAGTGTTCAATTAATTGTAATTTTATGTATCAAAACTGGTACTATGAATGTTTCCTTGGCTGCTTTAATGGGAATAATAATGGTACTATACCTTAGTAAATTTTCTATTTCTTTATGACATTACCACTCATTTGCCTGACCAAAATTTGATCTTTACATTAGCTTCAAGTGACAAATAAATGCCTACCTTTCATTTACAGAATTTAAGTCCCATATGTCAGATTTAATGATTACCTGGATGGTTTTACTTATTCTACTTTCAGCTCTTACTGATTTTTCTTAATATATCATTACAATGAAGTTCCATTTTCTTATATTGCACATATATTAAAATCAATTAAGACTACTTTTAATCTGCTCCATTTATTTATCAATTCCTATTTCTTATTATTTTCTTTTCTTTATTTTTTTTATTTTCTTTTATTTTAAATGATATGTTTGAACACACAACTTCATCTTCCTTCAGGGTTGTACTTACTCCATGCTAATATCCTGTGTAGCAGAAGCTTGGAAGGTAAGTGGGAGGTGATGCTGTTCATAAACTTGTTGTTATTGTGTGATAGTTTGTCAGTGGCTGTGTTCTTTACACAAAGCCATGGGTCTTGCCATTCATTTCTGTTTCACATCAAACCAAAGGAAATCTTGCTGATGTCTTAGCACTTAGGATTCTTTGTTTGCCTAGCTCTGTCTGAGTATAAGTAAAAGTCTCTTCCTTGTTTCTATTATTTCTTTTTATTTGTACCTGAGTGTGACATGTAATTATTACTCTTAATGTGAGTGTTTGGCACATGGATACAACACTTCTTTTCTACATTATATCCCCTTCCTCCACTTTTATCTTTTTCCTCTGCCCTAGTATCCTTCCTCTTTGCAAAGATCTACCTCCCTGCTTTCTTTGGGGATGTAAAATAATACAATCATAATGGAACTAGTATAGAGAGTACTCAAAAAGCAAACAACAGAAATTACAATCAACCTAGATATTAGACTAGTAAGTGTATTGCTAAAAGAATTGAAAGAACATATTACAGTAATACGTGTACACCAATGTTTATAGAAGCACAATTAATAGGAGGTAAGTCTCCAAAGCATCCTGCATGCCCATCAACAGATAAATGGACAAAAAAATGGTGCAACATATAATGGAATACTACTCTATTATAAAGAATGAAAATTTTAGTCATTTTCAGGAAAATAAATATTCACTGAAAAGATAAGTTCATGTGAAATAAATCAGACACACATATTTAAGTTCTATATGGTTCTCTCACAAAGAAAATCCAAATTGATAAAGTAAAAGGCAAAATGATAAATGACAATTCCTACTAACTCTTGCAATATACCTTGCTCTTTGTTAATATATTGAATAATGAATTTATTTTCAAATATTTTTATTAAAGAAAATTGATAAATTTTTGCATGAATACACACACCCACTGTAGGTCCATACTTGAATATATACCTGAACTCAGTGGACTATTTTTAATCTTTGAGGTTAAGGCATGAAGTCCACGATGGAAGAAAAAAGAAAGCAAGTTTGTTATAACCTGTGTTCAGTAGACTTACTGCTCCCTTCCTCTTCATGGAACATAAAGAGATGAAAGTTCACTTGATACTGTAAGATTTACGTTCATTACTAATGGTGTCTCTATTTTGATATTGACACCTCCTACTTTCCTTACTAACACTCTACCAGGGTAGCGCATGTGGCTTAAAGCATATGGCAAAGTAGTGATGTGAATTACAGGAGGAAATACTGCAGTCAGTGACTCCTTGCTCTCATCTTCTCAAAACAAAGATTGGAAATTATGTTGAAAATGTCACAAGGCACTTTAGCACTACACAGGAAACCCTCGAAGGTTTTCGCAGCCAAATCACTTAAACAGTCAAGCAGCAACTGCTCAATGGTAGACAAGTCTGTCAACTTTGTATTCTCCTTGTTTTAGTCCTGTTGGGCAGAAATACACTCTTGAAAAGGGAGGTCGTTTTTCCCGGTATGAACTTTGGATCCCTGATTCTGGAGAGGAGATAGCAAACCTTATTTGCCAATCATTTTGCATGATTTTTCTAACCTGTCTGAAGGGCACTTGATGGAGTGATTCACTGATGTTGTTTCCCTTTCAATCAGTTTTGGATTTAGAAGAAACCATAGGTCATGGCTCAAAATGTTGCAAGACAACTGAATAATCCAGCTGAATGAGAATTCTGCAGCAGATGACCACTGCAACATTCAGTGATCATTGCTACACAGCGACCAAGAGCTGTAGATCTGCTGGGAACAAAGCAATCTTCAAAAGTGTGTGTGCATGAGGCAAAAATCACAAGAGTCTCCTTCAACTCAGAGCAATACAAATGCTAAGAAAAAGCTTTTAAAGAATCAGGGAGTTATCACCATTTTCTAATCTTTCATTTCAGAGCATGTCCTACTACGTATTGAGGTACTCCTTCACCCTGCAGATGCTGTTCTTGGTCTTGGTCTTATTGTTAGGGTTCAAGGAAATTTCTGCCAAGATCTGGGTAGAACAATAAAGTACAATGACTTAAGTGAAAACACACAGAAATAGAGTGTTTGCAAATATGGTTTAGCAAACAATTGATTATTTTAACCTTTAGCCAAAATCAGTTGAACACTCAGCAAACTTTACAAAGACAAAAGACTTATTTCTGAAATTACCAGAATATTAATATTCAGTTGTCTAGTTTTTAACAAAATATTGTAGGGCACACAAAATCTAGGAACATAAAAAGACTACACTATATTTTAAGAAATTATCCATGTTTAAGTAAAGTGTTGCACTTCTCAGAGAAGAATTAAAACAAATCTCATTTAGTCACTTATACAACTTATACACACATCAAAATGGAACTATATTTGCCAAATAAATATAAATTAAAAATAAAATTACTCTCTGAAACATGCTAAAAGATGTAAAAGAGGAATAAAAGTCTATAAGAGTTCAGGAAAATTTTATATGATCAGTATAAAAATATTCATAAATGAACAGAAATTATAGAAAAGAATCCATAATTATGAAGGTACAAACACAGAAAACTAGGCTGGAAGAGAAATATGGAGACTTTACAATAAGAAAATTGAAGTAATCAAATCTGAGAAAAGGAAGAAAATTGAAGGGAGCATAAGAACACTATTGGAAGGTGAATGAACACAAGTAGGAGGAAAAAGCAAAAGGTAACAGAAAAGAAAGGAAAGGGACAATATCTGTAGAAACAATGCCAAATTTTTCTTTTGAATTTACTACTCTTACCCTTTAAAATAGGCAGTTGAGCTGAACCTCACTATCTCGAATATCAAACATCTTAGACATAACATGGAACAGACATTTTCCATCAAGTATTGATATGTTAGACTTTAGATCCCTACAGAATGTGAAGAAAAAAAGAAAAACATTAAAAAATAGGATTAAACAATTATACACTTTTACACAGAAATTTAGAAATTTAACCATATAGAGCATTGTAGCAGGACAGGTCTATGGCATTTTTTTCTTGTCTCCTGTTTTTTTTATTGCCCTTTTTTAAAAAAAACAAACATTTACTTGAGAGACAGTATAGTAGTAGTTGACATGACATGACAAGCTGTACATATTTAGGAGACTAGAATGACAAGCATTCCAAGCATGACCCTAGTATTACACATTGCTATCTTCAGTGCAGTTGCTTAGTTCACAGTCATCAGCATTAAGTTTCTCTTTTGGAGGGTTAAGAACATAAGTTTGAAAACCAATAATTAGAAAAAAGAAGGGCTGCAAGGACAGCTAACAGTTTGACCCTAGGCTTTCAAGGTCAGTGAGGACTCAGGACATAGGGGAAACTGTACTGTAACATCCTGTAACTCAGCTGTGTACCAATTTTTCTGATCAAGATTATGGGGCCAAAGAAGAAAGTGATTGATGATGTAGAGTGTGCCTAAGGGCACAAAGGATCTACAAACTGCAGTACAGGGTTTCAGGGTAAATCCTAAGGGGATTCGACTGACCTTGTGAGATTCAAAAGTTATATTTCTTGTTAGATACATCTTGCTTTATCTTGGTCTTAACCATCCAATAGAAAAGTATAAAAATGAGGTATAAAAAGTAAAACCATATTAATATGCTGAGGTATAAAAGGCTCAAGTCAACATCTTCTGACATTGCCAGTCCTATAGGTAACCCACTGCAGTTATGAACTACTAGAATACATTGGATTATTTTGCTGAATTCACACAACTACAATATTTAAATAACAATGGAATACTCATCTCTGACAGGACTAAACAAAAAAAAGGGATACAAATGATGGACTCTTTTGTATCTGTATATACAACATGGGATAGATATACAGCTACTTCCTCTTAATTCAATGAGAAAAAAGATTTGTACTAATAGTGTTTGGACAAGATACCATGTCTGCATCTTATGCTATGAATAGCCACTACAAAGACAACAATATTCAAAGTATTAATTGTTGAAACTGTCAAACAAATCGGTTTTGAAACTGTCTCAATACTATTTGTTTCTCAATAAAATTTAAAAAAATTACTAATCTTCAATCAGGAAACTCAACAGACCCCAAAGAAAATAAATTTGAAATAGATTTTATAATTAAGATTGAAACAATACTAACCTGGTTTGGAATTATCTCATTGCTACTTCTTTCTCAATAAAACTATTAAGATTAAAAAAACAGATTAAGAAGACTGAAACCCATAGTATTTTATTTATTCCAAATATGTGATATGGAGTTCCTTTTGTGAGAGTATATAAAAGTTCCTAATATGCTAAAAAATTGAAACAATAAAGATGAAATCCTTCTCTTACAAAGGATCTTCAATAAGATTATTAGTGATTTTCCAACACAACTATTTGATAGTGTGATGATTATGTATAGTCTAGAAAGAAAACAAATCTACCCATATGTTCCTACAGAAGTGTTATCTCAAAACTTGTCTTATGCACTGTACTGTCACTGATACAAAATACACGACATTCACAATTTAAAGGAGAGAATTTTTTGAGATCACTGTTTCAATCCTTGGTCTGCTAACATGAAGTGGAAGTGGCATGGTGGAACATTTCAGTACAACATGAAGGCAACTGAAAAGCCTGTCACGGAAAGCACCCATCCAAGTCTTGCCCCCAGTAACTCAAACCCAAGGCCACATCCTATCACAGATTCACCTTGAACTGACTAACAGATGAATTCAAGGATGAGTACAACAATCCCAGGTCCCAGTCAAGTTGCAAAAGCAACATACTTTTGGGGGGCACGTTAGATCTAAACTATAATCCAACCTTCAAAAGAAAGATGTTTCCAAGTAAAGTTGAAGGTTTTCATTATCATTAGAATTAGTCAGTAAAAAATTTTAAAGAGAGTCCTACAACTTGAAATTAATGGGTATTAGTAATTCAAAACATTTTATATGTTAATTTTTTCTGTTAAAAATAAAAATATGGATCTTTATAGATAAGTTATTGTGCAAATCCTGATTTATAAATATTGTATTTTGGTACAGAATTTGAATGGCAGGATCATAGTAAATAATTATAAAATGCTGTCTTTGGAAAATTATACAAAACATAATTTTGAATAATAACAAGAAAGAATGGTAATGAAACTTTTCAGATACAAACTTTTGTAGGATATCACAGTGGACACCATGTGAATACTAGGTAAACTGGAACCTAGTATCCAATTTCAAAAGTATGTAGGCTTCAAGTGAGTAGAGATCACATGACCCAAGCTCACTTTTAATCCCTGAAGAACCTGTAGACAAACAGTCTCCATAGATGTGCTGCTCAGGAACTCCTGGAGAGCAGAAATTCTACTTTCTTATCTTAACATGTTTTAAATTTGCTAAAATCCTGTCAGGTCTGTTTGATTCTTTGTTACTATGGGCCATGACTTTTTGTGACAGGGACAGATTTGAACTGGGTTTCAATTTGAAATAGATTACAAATTTAGGGTACTAAGTGTATTACTGTATTAAAATATGTCAAATATACATAAGTTAATGATAATATATGTTCACTAAACTATTAACATAAATGAGACAATAATATAGAAAATAAGGGAAATATGTAAGACTTACAAAATTAGATTATTACATCTACGATATATGGATTTTTATAAAGTACCATAATAATTCAATAACCAAAAAAGCTTTCTTCAATGAATAATACTGAAACTAGATAAATATTCATATGCAAAAGAAAAAAGTGGTCTATTACGTCAATTTGAAATGGATCAAATACCCAAATTTACCTGCTTATCATAACATTGTTAGAAGAGAACTTAGAAGTAAATATTCATGACTGGAATTTTACAATCAATTCTTGTATATGAGGGTAAAAACATGAACAATAAAAGACAATAGTAATCAAGTTGAACAGGTACAAGACAGATGGCTCAGAGGATGAAACGCCTCATTACACAAGCACAGAGCCCTGGGTTTGGTCTCCAGCCCCACATATTGCACCTTTCCTCCGTTGGGTGCACTGACCCTGGTACCAAGACTGGTGCCTTTCTGTAATCCGGGTGATGGGGAGGCTTAATAGAGAAGGATCACTACAAGTCTGAGCTGCATAGTGAGACCCTGTAACAAATGTATTTTTTAAAAATTTGGGCAATATACAAAAACTTGTATAATAAAAGCTGTTATGAAAAATTAAATTAAAATTTACATGGTTCAGACAACATTTGCCAATCATAAATGTGATAAGGGATGAATATTTAAGCAATGTGGAGAAGCTCTGCCATTCAGCAATAATACCTATGAAATTTAAACACTGGTAAACTAGGTGAAAATAGACTCAAAATGACACTTGTAGGATTGTGAATATCAGGGAGGGGGAGGAAAAAGCAATTGGTATTTGTCAGCTACTTCCACCGACTTACTATAAGAAATGTAAATATTGTATACTACACACAGCTACCAATGAACTAAAGTTAAAAGCAAATACTTGAATGCCAATATTTATTTTAGTACTGTTCTCCCTAAATCCAAACTATGAAAATTATAACTATGATAGATGACCAAATAAACAAAGTATAATAGGGGTCTCGGGAGATAGCTTATGGAATAAGTGCTCGGCTGACAAGCCCAAGCTCCTGAGTTCAATCCCTGGTACCACAAAATAAAAAAACAACAAAGTATAATAGGTACAATGGAATAAACACTTATGTCTTATGCATGACTGAGCTTTGAAAACATGCTGAGTACAGTAAACTAGACAAAACAGAACTTGTATATGACTCTACTTTCTATAAAATATTCAGTTACAAGTTCATGAAAAGAAAGCAGTTTAGAATTCATCACAGACAGAAATGAGAAGGAGGGGGCTGGGGAGACAGCTCAGTAGAATAAACACTTGCTTGGCAAGCACAGAGTCCTGATTTCAATCCCCAGTACTAAAAAAAAAAAAAAAAAAAAAAAAAAAAAAAAAAAAAAAAAAACAGAAATGAGAAATGAGAAGGAAATAAGGAATTATTGCTTAATGGTTATAGTGTGACAATTTAGATGGGAAAAGTTGGACATGGATAATAACACTGGTTGTTCAACATTGTTAATACAATTAATATCATCAGCTTGTACTAATAATAGTTAACATGATAAATCTGGTACTATATAAATTTACCACAATGAAAAAAGGTTTTCAGAAGGTACAACACTAGTAGGAGACACAACCCGAGTTACTTCTCAAGATTCCGTAAATTAAACTATGCATTTGAAAAAGTCATATCTATTTTCAAGTCCGCATCTTGTACAGCAATTAACCACTAAGAAGAATATATGCAGTGTATTATTTGTTGAAACTGTACTTCCGATTTGATTTGAAACTGTCTCATTGCTATCTGTTTATCAATAAAACTTAAAAAAAGTTATATCTAAACTGTGTGCTTATTCTATTATTATTTATATGTTAAAGAAGACCAATATGGTTACATTCCACATGGATGCCTTTTTACTACATAAATGATGGCCTGTATGGATGATGGTGGTCCTATAAGACTGCATCTTCCAGTGACTATGTAAGTCTTACCTTTTGTAAATACACACTGCGATGTGTGCACAGTAACAAAATTGTCTCTGTATATTCTCTGTGCATTTTGATTCAATCTGAATATATTCTGAAGTTAACCTAATGAAACTTCATTGACTTTCTAAAAGTCATAATGTGACACATCTTAGATTAAAATATAGTTTGAGTGCACATTGTTTCTTTGTGTACTCCATATCTTTATTTATATTTCTTATTTTAATCTTTTCAAATGTAATTTTTTTATTTGGTATAAGGCCTCACTACACAACTTGGACATATATAGTGATCCTCCGGTCTCAGCCTCCTCAGCAAGTGGACTACAGACATGAGCCACCGTGCCTGGTTTCAGTGGCCAGCACAGTGCACCCAGGACAGTACAAACGTGGCATGCAGAATGGGGGATTGAACCTGTGTCCTTGTGCTTTCCAGATAGGTGCTTAGACTGCTACGCTATCTCCCCAGCCACCCCAGTTATATTTCTGTCTCTGTCTCTGAGTGTCTGTCTGCCTGCCTGCCTGTCTGTCTGTCTGTCTCTCTCTGTCTCTCT
>NW_004524725.1:4983488-4986233 GCF_000260255.1 Octodon degus | reverse complement strand
GACAAGTTTATTGTTATTACCATACAACTTAGGCTGTTAAGCTTAACCTCACTATCTGTCTGCATATCAAACATCTTAGGCATAATATAGAACAGGTATTTTTCATCAAGTATTGATATGTTGAATTTTAAGTCCCTATGGAATATGGTAAAAAAAACTTTAAAAATTAGAATATATTTTAAAAATAGACATAAAGAATTATATACTTCTTATTTTTACACATAGGTCCAAAAATCTCACCATATACAACCTTGAAGCAGGTCAGTCCCACAATGTCTCTGTCTCATGATTTTAGAAAAACTTTCTGTAATTCCTTCCAAATATTCAAGGCAGTCTTGTAGAGAGATTAACTAACAGCAAACTGAGGCAACAGGCCCAACCAGCATTAGTAATTTAATATGATGCAGTTCCAGTAAGGGTTTGCCCAAGTTGGAAACACCTAACTAACTGCTTTGGATCCTTGACTCTCAGAATCTGTGGGACAGTAACAACTGCTGCTCGTGCCACCTTCTTTGGTCGCAATAGATAACTAAGGCATAACTTATATTTTACAGACATAGTTTACAGTCATATAATCATTGAACTGCAAGAAAATCATCTTTCTCTTTTGCAAAATGAAGTACCTCAGTTGATGAAAAAGACGATGCGATGTTAAAGAGTGTAAGTGTAGTCATCTTTATTATTTTCCAAATGAGAAAATAAATGAGTTTTTCATTGTTTAAAGGACATAGCTAAAGGACACATTGAAAAAGTGTATTTTTTATTTTTGAAGAGAATGCAAAATAGTAGAAAAAAAAATAAAAATGAGAGAAGATTTCACTGAACAAAAATAACAGGAATTTGATGATGCTTAATGTATCACGTTGTCTTCAAATTAGTTGTTTAAATTACTAGATATAAGCATGTAAATCATGTTTTAAAAGGTATAAGAAATAAAAAGAAGGAAATCTTAAGCATTAACTGCTCCTTTCAGAAAAACTACTTTTATAGATCTTCCAAAATCTAATTAAAGGATAGTAATTTCCTTCTTAGATGCCATTTCATTAATTAAAATGAAAACCATGATAGTTTCCAGTAATTGCTTACACAAAAGATCATTAAAACTATCTATGAAATTTAATTTAAAATGATCTTGAAAAATATCAGCGAATACATATCTTAAATTATCCAACATTCTAGTGTAATAAATACACAGTATTTTAATTTATGATATGGTTCACATCTTATGCAAAAATGTTACTGTATCATATAATATAATAATAAAATATTAATTTACACCTAATTAATAGAGACAGAGATGAATAGTAACTTGGGAACTGTTAACAACAAGAAAAGTAAGATGCTTACTAAAGAGGAGCATTTAGAAATGTGATAAATGAATTTCCATTCACAGATTTTACCAAAAGTAGTGTTTAGGTAAATAATTGAAATGATTTGCAGGTAAAAGTGTGAATGCAATTATAAAATTCAAAATTATAATTAATTTGAGTGTGTAATATTAGTGGTATAAATAGTTGATACATTTTGTATTTCTAATACACACATATTAAGCTTTTTAACATATTGAATTACATTCAACTATATAAAGTGCACAGAACATTTCACTTCAATGTTAATTGATTTTTTAGAATATAAAACTGCCTGGAAGAGGGGCAAAATTCTACTTTTTTTAAGTGGAAAATGAACAACACGGGGGCTTTGTTCTTCATTAAGTTAGATTTTCATAGCTAAAGCTGTACTTTATGAAAAACTTTGTATTCATAGAAAATAAGGAGGTTCTCGATGTGTGCTCACCTGGAATTAAGGGAATACTCAGCAAGAGGATTTGAATGTGTCCAGAAAACGGAGATAGATGAGAGACTGGAAGACGGACTGTTGCAGGGGTGTGTGGAAATATCAGACGCCGGGGCAGTCGGTGCGAAGGAGATTATGGCCTTTAACCATGAACTTGCTGGGCAGGTGTGTGCGTGGAGCGGTTGCCTTGAGGAGAAAGATGGGAACAGCACTAGGGGTGAGAACGGTAAGGACTGGGAAGGCCAGGTGAGAGGTGGCCGGCACAACTGAAGGTGCCTTTTTATTTATCATAAGAAAGTCACACCGCTTTAAGAACGACAGAACTTTGCACACTTCATAGGACAAAGATGATCTAACTGTAATAAAAAGGCAGAATTATGCTTTTCTAGTTTGAGATAGTGACCTCTTCACATTAAGTGCAGTGAAATTAGCAGCACCTCTCTCTAAAGGTGAGGCAAAAACAACAACAACAACAACTAATTAAAGCAGCGATCTGCCTTTGTTTTACTTCTCCAACTTCCAATAAGCAGGTATGGTTGAATATATATAAAAGTATACTGATAAAACAGAGAAAATTAAATATAGCTTGTTTGTGAAGAACCATGGGGTCCTTAGAAAGGAATTAACATGAGTCTGACTTGATTTAGAGTTTGAGATGATATTATGATGCCAGATAAGAACATTTGACAGTGTAACATAATATCTTCTTTTCTTGTAAAAACTGTTTATGGGGTTTTATCCTAAAGGTTCTTATCCATTTTCAAGTACTCAAAACAATAATAATTTTATAACTTTTAAAAACATGACCATATGCACTTTGAAGAACTCGAGAAATGTAGAAATGGAAAAGACAGAAATGAAGGAAAAATGCCTAGAAGTACTATCATTTAGAAATATTTCTCGGTACAAACTTCATTTTCTATATTCTTGGTAAACATGACAACAGAAATT
>NW_004524725.1:4980757-4983388 GCF_000260255.1 Octodon degus | reverse complement strand
TTTATATAATTATTAAGAATATTTGATGAATTTATTGAATTTTACAGCAGCTGAGCTCAAATTAAATGCTTAAAGTAAATATTTCAAGAATAAGTCTGTAATTTTTAAAAAATCTAGGCATTGTGTTATTTTATTTTAAAATAATTGGAACGCTATTTTGCTGACTGATTTTCAATTATAGAAAAAAGTGAAGTTATCAAATTTACACTTTGTTCACCTAATACAAACCTTACATTTTCACAAAATTAGTATTTAATAATTTAAATTTTTCCCATAAAAATATTTGCTCTTGGGCCGGGTAGATGGCTCAGTAGAATAAGCGCTTACCAGAGAAGCACAAGGGTCTGAGTTCAATCCCAAGTTCTGAAAAAAAAAAAATTGCTCTTATTTTTGAATAATACTTTAACTGTATATAACCAGTGGTCATTTTTCATGAAGTTCTGAGTTTGTTATTAAGAAATAAGCATGACAGTTTTGTTGTAACTGATTTTATCTTATTATCTTCTTCATCATTTGCTTTCTTTCTTGCTTGCGGCTTTCTAGATAGGGTCTCACTACTGAGGTCAGGTCAGCGTTGAGCTCACTTGTGTAGCTGAGGCTGGCCTGGAACGCCTGATGATCCACCTGTCCAGGCTTCTGATTGCTGAAATGACAAGCATGCACCACTATGCCAGGCTGTGAAAGCAGAATTTAAAACTAAGATTAGATTGTATTTATTGAAGAAATACTCACAGCTATATTGGTTGATTTCTGTTTAACATTACTATAGTTTATAGTTTGAAATTGAAGGGGACAGACTTGCCTGGAACAAAAACAATAAAATTCTACTGGCATAAACCTTCAGAGATTAGTTGAAAACATGCAGTACTTATTAACTTACCTCTAGCACTGCTTCACTAAAAAATATTTGAGAAGACTCTCTTCCCAAATTAAATTTAACTTTACCCTTAATTTTAAATTCATTCCTTAAATCAATCCCTTTACGACAGTAATTAAATTGCAACCTCATTACTAATTCTTAACCAATGCTAATTTTGTTACACAAAGGAATTGCAACTCTATTATGAATTTACAGTATTTAAATGATTTGTTCCATAAGTGATATTTACAATCTTGAATGTGGGAGGAAAGATTGAACTTTCTTAAATTCTAATATTAACTTTTAAAGAACATTTTCCATGGTGTGCTTATGGCATATAGATTTGATGGGCTGCTGGTACAAACACATTTCTCAGCCTGACTCTTTACTTCTCTTCCCTTCTTTCTTTCTCTCCCATCCCGAGATCTCTTTCCCCTTTATAACTTTACTAAATTCTATCCAAAATATTAGAAATAACCAAGTTCATACTTTGGCTCCTTCCATGTCTTAAATTATGCATTTGAGAAATGAACAGTCAGACAACCGTTTGCGAAGATGTTTATTTCAAGAGGATTTTATGAAAAATTCAAAAGGGGTTGGTTAATCAGGTAATGAGAATAAGCTAATACACTGTGAGCTAAGACACACATAACTGCTGTGGATCCTAGGAGATTACCCACGGGGAAGCTTTGAAAGATCATATGAAATGTGCTTTGTGATGGATGGCTCTCCCATGGGGTGAAGACGCTTGTGGGTTTTTTCCATCAGCTCCATTCATGAGTAAACCCATCTCACTTCCAGTGAAAACCCTCAGGCGGAGAGGGTGAAACATCTGACTTGAACAGAAACTTTCAAGTGCTGAGGAAATGGGTTGAATATCACTTGATCATCCTGTACCCCTGGGCTGATTCAGTCCCTGGCTCTGACTCTGTTGTGTCTACCTTATGCTTGTCACAACTATTCTAATCGATAATTTCTTTATGTCCCATCTCAGTTAAATTAGCTTTAATTTTCATGCTCCTACTCCCATGCTGAGCATGAGTTTAGCAGTGGTCCTCCAACAATTGTGCTCAAAGAACAAAATATAAAGATAGAGAGGAATGGAAACTGTTACACTGCATGTTGGTAGCGAAAGCATCTAAGAATAAACTTCAGTAACAAATTAAAACAGAACTGTAACACCTTATGACTCCTTTCCTCTTCTCTATCATTCTTTGTCCAGAGACACTATAGACATATTTTTGGGATGCTAATACAATTCTAAATTCGGATCATATTATCTAACTTTGTATTATTGTATCTCATATTTTGTAAGGCATAATTACTACCTAAAATTTTTTGTTGACTGGGGAAATAGCTCGGGCATAAGTGCCTGCCTGGAAAGTGCAAAGCTGTGAGTTCGGTCCCTGGTATCGTCCCCTCAAAAAATTAATAAAATGCATGCTATCAGATGGTTATTTCTAATGATCTAATCAATTATCCCTGTTTGCAGTATAGAGCACCCCAGTTCAAAAACGTGCTTCCATATAATTTTGAAAACAAGATTCATGAACACAGGACCAGGGAGATGGCTCAGTAGAATAAGCGCTACCCTGGCAGGTGCAAGGGCCTGAGTTCAATCCCGGGTTCTGCCAAAAAAAAATATGAACCATACACAAGACATAAAAATGACTAATACGGGCTGGAGAGATGGCTCAGTGGTCTAAAGCACCTACTTGGAACAAGCTTAGCAAAAGCATCAGGGACCGCGGTTCAATCCCCCAGCACCACAT
>NW_004524725.1:4972061-4980657 GCF_000260255.1 Octodon degus | reverse complement strand
TCTCTCTCAAATAAATAATAAATAAAATAAATAAAAAAATGACTAATACATATTTATTTGCTCTTCTGTGGAATACTTGGATTTAAGAAAATAGCATTAATTTGTTTAACAGCCACACCTCCTCTGGCCTGAAAATTGTACATGATAATTTCTTGGTGAAAACTTAAAAGCAGAAAATGCCCATGCCACAGCCTAAACATAGAGTTGTAATAATTATTCATTAGTGAACTGCACTTAACCTCAATCTTCCAGAAATTTTCCCAACATGGGGAAAATTTGGACAGATAAAATTTTTGACTATGATGTAACACATTTGTTGTCTAGTCAAAGAACCAGTGAAGTCATTGTTCAACACTGAATTTCTTGAGCATGGCCTTTAGTGTCTGCATTCTTATCAGCATCTGGATTTCTGAGCTCTGACTGTCAGGCTCTGTGTACATATGTTTGTGCTTTCACCATTCTAATTATCCAAACTTTTCCAATTTCCTCCTCAAACAAGTTCCAAGATTTCTGAGCCATAGGAGCTGGAATGGTCACAGCAACGACTCTACTTCTCTGCTTCTGACTTTTTGTACTAGTTGGATTTCTCATGGCTGAGGCACAGTGCCCTACGACCATAATTTAAAGGAGAGGTTTCATTTGGATCCTGATAGTAGATTCCCTCTGTGAGCATCAGGACCCAAGGCAAGAACATCATGGAAGGAGAACTTGAGAAAGAAAAAATTTCTGAGTTCATGGTGGTTAAGGTAAACTGGGACACAGTGTCAAGGAAGAAGGGAAGAAGGGAAGAAGGGAATGAGGACCAAGAATCCAACATTATGCCTTCTTATGTCATCCAGACACAACCAGAAGTGTGGCTCAATAATCCTCTCAGTAGCTTGCAAATCAATCAACTTGACAAAATCAAGTTTATGTAACACAATATCATTTGTTGTTGCTGTATTTTGTTCTGTTTTGTTTTTGATGCTGGTAAGTGAACTCAGGACCTCATGCATTAGGAATAAAACCACACACTATGGAGAAATGCAGGGCACTTTCTCTGCTTTGCTGATCATTATACAATGCTTTTGTCAGCAACATGAAGGATGCATTTCTTTTTTTAGCTGTTGTTGCTTGTTTATTTATTTGGTACAGGGGTTTGCCATGCAACTCAGATTCATAGTGATTGTTCTGTCTCGGTCTCCCAACACTGTGATTACAGACATGCACCACCTGAATATGACCTTTAGTATCTTCATTCCCTGTTTCAGTGGCCAGCTGGGTGAGGGGCTGGCCTGGCATGTTGTAAGAGGATTGAACTTGGGTCCGTGTGTTTGCCAGGCAGGCACTTAGACCGCCGAGCTATCTCCTCAGCACGACTGATGAGATGTTTTGGAGCTTTTCTATTTCTTTGATATCATACATATACAGGGATGTCACTATTCCATTCAGCCATTATTGGTAATTATTCTATCATTTATTTAGATCACCACTTGAGCTACGCTGTAAAATTAAAAACCTTTAGGATGCAGCAAATGCCTTAAATCTTTGGGTCAGATATTATGAAATTTTTCCAGGCAACATTTTTACATTGATAAACCAAGATAATGAAATACAATTAAAAACTATATGAATCAGTGTCTTTTGTTCCTAACAAACTTTTTTTTCTCTTGTGTTAGATATTCTACTTTTTAAAAGAGAAATCCTTCTATTAAAAATAAGGTTGTAGTTTTGGTGAATTGAAAGTGAAGCTATTGTCTGGACCATTATAAAAATTGAAATTTTTGAATGAACAGGAAGAAAACTTTTTCCTTTGGTTGAAGTAATTAATCTGAATTATTAGAAGATAATTCACATTTATCTGCTGCTTCATAATTTAGGTAAAGATAAATAAATTAAGAGTTTGACTCAAAGTTTTTAGATTATTTATTCCTATCAATAGGAAATGACGGCTGTACAGTAAAATCAAGGCTTTTTAAAAAATATTCCCTTTCCCTCTCCTCTTATCTCATAGGTTGGGGTCATTCACCTGTTTTGGAGACATTACAATATATATAGCCATCTGCATCAATTCCTTTTTCCTTTTCATTTTATGTATTTGGTACAGAGTCTTACTACACACCTCAGACTCATAGTGATCCTCCTGTTTTCAGCCTCCCCAGTGCTAGGATTACTGGCATGCACCACCATGCCCAAACTCAGTCATGGCTCAACACGTTCCTGGGTCGAGGCCTGCATGAAATCTGCATCAATTGTATCTTCCAGTTGGCATTCTGTGCACATTCTGTTTTCACAGTGATACTTTCGGATGCCCATATTTTCAATAGTATATTTTATCCTCTAGGTTTGTACTTGGTACCTTTTTAGAAACTCCAATTCTTTTCTTTCTTGACCTGCTTTCGTTGTTTCTTCTTTATGGCACATTTTTTAAAAGTTTCATACTCATAAATACCCATTAAATCAGCTTTGTGAATGTTCAGAGTCTTTGAAGGCATTTTGTTGCTTTTGTGTGTGTGTGTATGTGTGTGTGTGTGTGTGTGTGTGTGTTTCTGTCTGTCTGTCTGTCTGTGTGCATGTGTATGTCCTGAAGAGAAAGTTTCAATTAAAGTTACAGTGCATTGTTTGCTAGTATGGATAATTATTAAGTTAGTATCTGCTTCCCAGTGATATAACCCTGAAGTTGGCTGGATTTTGGTATTTATATACCTATTTGATGCATTCAGGTTTAGTTGGATTGAGTCGCTATATGCTGCAAGGAGAGAAACCTTAGCAATTGCAGAAATGTCAACTATAGGGATGTATTGGTTTCTCGGTAGTCCCCTAGAGAAAACGGCAAGAGGATTGAGAAAATAAAGACAAGAAACAATAGCTGAGGTCAGGTGGTGGACCAAACCTGATAGGCAAAGCCTCTCAAAGAATGGTAGGGCCTTTATTTTACAAAGTTGCAAGACACAAGATTGTCTAGTCACTAATAGCCCACAATGTCCATGCAGGTTGTTTTTCTCAAGGCTGAGGTGGCTTGACTGCTTTACACAACAAGGCCTCACCCTGTCCTCCCACATACTATCAATTTGAGCTTCAGTGAGGTCCCTGTAGTCAACAGACTCAAGAACACAGCAATCATGAACATGAAAACTCATTTTAAATTTTTGCACTTCTATCAATGTTCCATATAAATTCCTGCTAATATCGGGAATGAGTAGTAGTAGGCGACTGGAAAAAGAAAAAAAAAAAAAAAAAAAAAAAACGGACAGAAATGGGTAAGTCATTAGGAAGAAGGACAGAAGAGAACTATTACTCGATACAAAATAGATGTGAGCTCAGACACTATGAGCATTAGTTTTTATAGCTGCCGTGAGGGGCTATAAAAATGGCTGCAGTGTTGAGAGTTTTCAGCAATTATTACAGGAATAAGAAAAGAGTTGCAAAGGAGAAAATGACAGATGCTGTGAGAATGACGGGACGTACAGATACCTTGATAATTTGCTACAATTTGGGTATTTTGAGTAATGTTTCGGTAAGGGTTACCTTGACTTCTCCATGAACGTGCTACTTAGATTATCTCACTATTAATTTTTAATTTCTTTTGCTTATATATGCATATATATATATATATATATATATATATATATGATTTTCTGGTACATATTTGAGAAGTATCCTATTTGCTGTTGCCATCTCCTCAGCCATGTCCAAACTCTTAAAAAGTAATTCCATTAATTTGCTTCAAGAATTTATTTATTTTGGTAGAACACATGACCATAATTGTATAATTGTAAATCCCTGTCAAAAGTAACTTTTTTGTTTGTGCAAGAAACAAAAGATTCAAGCACCGATTTTGAAAGGTCATCCTACTGGAAAAGGATTCATGACTTGAAGCCTCAAACAGAATTTCAGTTTATAAAACTTGGGCTGACATTATGAATAACCTTTGAAATGTGTGTGATATCATTTTAATATTTGAACACTAGAGTTCTGTAGTACCGAGGAAAGGAAACGGAGCATTTGCAAACTAGAGAAGCAAGGAGAGCCTTTGAAAACTAAGAGGAATCTGCTCCTAATTTTAGACCTTGAATAATTTCAATTAACAAATCATCCTATATTTAGGTTTTGGAAGATAAATTCAAATGTGCATAATGTTTCCCATCATGTATAAAGAGATTTATTTTTTGATTATGTGATATATGCTAGTAATTTGGGCCATGAGTTGAACACATAGACATCCTAAAGTAATCATGAAAAGTTAAAATAAATACATAAAATGACTTTCAACTATTTGTTTCCTAATCATTTAATTAAGCTGCTCATTAACTTTAATTTTACAAAAAATTCATATGTTATCATGTGGAAGTTATGAATACCTTTTTTTTTTCTCATGGAATTACTTACAAAAGATTAACTTGAGGCCAGGGAGATGGCTCAGTGGAATAAGCACTTCCCTGGCAAGTGTAAGGGCCTGAGTTCAATCCCTGGTTCCGCCAGAAAAAAAAAAAAATTAAAAAAAAAGAGATTAACATATTGATTTCCTTATAAATTTTATATAAGCCAAATAATCATCAGGAAGCATGATGAGCTAAATGTGAGACTTATTTGAGTGCTAAACATCATCATTCCTTACAAACTTCCAAATTATGTTTATTTTTCTGTTTTGTATAATTTTCATAAAGTGTCAAACTATCACTATTACGTAAAATTGAAATCATACCTACAATATATTAACTATGTTGCTAAGACAGAAAACTGTATTTTTGAATGCTCTTCAAATAAAAAATAGAAGTAAAAATTTATTGTATTTCATTTGGTTGATTCATACACAGTGTGCCCGGATTAATGAATTTAATGTTTTAGGATTTTTGGGAAGACAGGTACACTTCTGTGCGTGGGGGGAAGGTGGCCTTGGCTGCGTTGTCATACTGTGCAAAGTTTGTGAACCAAAATGAAATTTTGCTCCATGCTTTTGTTGGCAAACCAAATTTTTTGCAAACAGAACTGTTTGAGAAATGAAGTTGTACTGTAGTCCAAGTAACTATGGAACTGCTAAATAAGAACAGTAAGTATAATGATTTTATTTATTTATTTATTTATTTATTTATTTATTTATTTGATACAGGGCTTTGAGACCCATAGTGATCCTTCTGCTTCAACCTCCCCAGTACTGGGATTACAGGCATGTGCCACCATGCCCAGGTTTGGTGGCTGGCTAGGCAGGCCTGGGATGGATCTTGTACCACATAACGTACCAGGAATCAAACCTGGGTCCTTGTGCTTACCAGGCAAGTGCTTAGACTATGGAGCTATCTCTCTGGCCCAAGAATTGGTCCAGATTAAGGGAAAATCTTCTAGTATTTAAACTTTAACATTCAAATTTTAGCAAAAGTACAGATTATTAGATAAAATTCTTTCTCTGTAAACAGATTGCCTCTTCTTAGATATTAGCTCTGCCTGTGATCATTTCTACAAATTAACATGAATTATCCTGCTCATAGTTCTATATACCATCTACAAAAGTTTTCCAGTAAATACTTCTATACATTTTATGCCATCAGGTAATAACTTGTACAGAGCACGACAGCATGTTCCACCTTAAATCTGTCACACACCTAGAAATTTATCCATTCAATGGTGACTGGGAAAGTAATTAACAATCAAATAACAAGGCTGGATAGACAACTAGGCAGGTATAAGCACCTGCCTGGCAAGTGCAAGGCCCTGAGTTCGATCCCTAGTACAAAAAACCAAAACCAAGGGGCTGGGGAGATGGCTGCATGGAATAAACGCTTCCCTGGCAAGTGCAAGGGCCTGAGTTCAATCCCTGCTTCTGCCAAAACACAAAAACAACCCCCCCCAAAAAAAAAACCAAAACCACTCATTCCATGTATAAAACATAAGAAACATAGAAAATTATGGTTATAAATTATTGTTTTAATGATAATGAAAACTGGTAATTTAAACTAGTGTCTGTAAAGTATACTCTTTTTTTCTTGAAAATTATGTATGTCGTGAATATTTCAAATACTGACAGAAAAAAACAAATAGAAAAAGAAATACACTAACTCCCTGTTCAGCATTGATAATGTTTGATATATGTTGATAGAATAAATTTTGTTCAATTTCATCCCAAAATTATCTTTAAAGAAACAGAGCAGAATTCAGATTCTCTCATTTAGCAAGAATATCGACAAACTAACATATTCATAGTGAAAGAATAAAGAGGGCCTCTTTTTTATTTTGAGGATTAGAAGATATTGATCCCAGATTTGGCCATTTCTGTAACAAATATCTACTGAGGGCTGTTTATAATATGTGGCTATTTATTTTAATATACTGTATTTAGAAACTCAAAATTCAACTTAATAAGAACAATTAAGAAAAAAAGTATATATCCATAATTTATCTTAGTCTAATTGAAGAAATGTGTCACTTCATTGCACTTCCTATATGTGCTTAAAATTTATAAATGAATCATAACATACCAATTAGAAATAGAGCTTTGTTTCGTATGATTTAGCTCAGTCACGGAAAAGTAAATTTTCACTACATGTTGCGCGGGCCCCACCCCCAGGGTGTGCTGAGCGGCAGACCAAGTCTGGCCGTGGTGGCGCATGCCTGTGGTCCCAGCGCTGGGGAGGCTGGGAAAACCAGGATCACCTCGAGTCCAATCTGCGTAGTGGGATCCTGTCTCAAATACACAAATTTAAAAACAAACAACCAAACCAAAAAAATTCCTAAATTTTCAAATGGCCTACTATGTCCACATAACAAAACTCCCAAAGTTAATCTATTCTCTCTGTAATATCCATAGTCTTCTGTTGCATAGTACTCAGACAGGTGTCCAACACTAATTCAACAATGCAGTTTCCTAAGACAGTGTGTTGGCTGTAGAGAACATTTTTGAACTCCTATTCAAATTAAATAACAAGGGCCAAGGAGATGGCTCAGTAGAATAAGAGCTTCCCTGGCAAGCACAAGTGCCACACACACACACACACACACACACACACACACACACACCCAAAAAAAACACCTTAAATAACAATGTTCTTCAGTAGGAATATATAATAAAAAATCTACGATACAAGAATAAATGCTGAGCCATGGAGTGGTAGTGATTCCTGAACTAGTCTTGTGTGGATTGTCATAAAATGGGTGTTGTCTCCATTACTTTCCCTTTGTGAGAAGAAATCTCTATGAATACTGAAGAACATCAGCTTAGGATAACGCTCAGCGAACAGCATCTGGAGAATTAGTAAGTGCTTTAATTCTTTAATGCAGTCATTTCTAGAAACTACCTATAAGAAAAAACTGAGTATATATGTCACAGTCAAATATATTTTGTAGAATTTACATTCTTTCTCTGTAAGATGAGTGAAGAAAGACATTCAAAGTACCTGTTTTCAAATCGCACAAATCATAAACATTGTGCACATTGTGTGGTAGGCTAGTCTTGTTCAGTATTATAAGGAGATGACATAAGATCAAATCTATCCAGCAGGAATGTATGATTTCCTAGCAATAACTACATGTCGTTTTGTACGTTCAACATGCAAAATGGTAATTTGTGTTTTGAATTATTACCTAGGAAAATTGTGCTACAATCTAATGGTTTTCACTGACATTTAATTCCAAAAAAACTGATTACAGTATTATATTTCCATTATATATTTGAACCCATTATGACTTTATAGTCCTATAAATAATTTATCTTTCTTTCTAATGGAGTCTCATAGTATATAAATATTCTCTAGTGCACATGAATTTCATCTATACTATGCATGTTTACATAATTCATCTCATTTTGCATATTAAGTACCTTATTATATCTTTAAAAATTCAACTAGTGTCCATATTTAAATTTATGAACAAAATTCACATACCTTAGTCTCATATTAATTTTTAGAGGTAGGAACATTTAATATTTTCATACTACACAGAAATTGTTGTCTGGCACAGTGATGCTTTGGAGACTAAGCAAATAAAGTATAAACTCCAGAAAACTACATTGCCATTTCTTTTGTAAACCTGAATTTTAACTCCAGGTTACTTAAAAATACTATGACAATGTTTTAATAATTGGATACTGATTTTATTAAACTTTTGTTTAATTCTACTCATATTTGTAGATTTTATAGGTAGAATGAAGAACAAATTTAGTTGCCCATAAATATTCTGTGCTACTGAATTTTAGTGGAATTTCCATGGAAATTTCTAAGTTTTACATTGGAAATATTATTTACGAGGTTGATTTCTAACATGAATACCTTTAAATGAATACATGCATTATTAGAAAAGCCAACAAAATTATGATACTTTGTATAAATATCTATAAGTAGTACTAAAAGGGATACCATTTTAAGCATTTCATAATATTAACTTAAATAAGTTAATGAGGGCAGGTGAGGTAGTTTAGTGGACTAAGTGCCTGCTTAAGCAAGTGCAGAGACCGGGGTTCAATGCCCAGTACCACATGCCACGCCAGTCCCATCCCTGGCCTCACTGAGCCAGCAAACAAGTCTGAGTATGGTGGTGCATGCCTGTAATTCCAGCACTGAGGAGGCTGAAAACAGGATGATCACTATGAGTCTCAGCTGTAAAATGGGACCTTGTACCAAATATATAT
>NW_004524725.1:4971262-4971762 GCF_000260255.1 Octodon degus | reverse complement strand
GTAGGTTTTTAATTACATCTCAAATTTCATTGGCTGTTATTGGGCTATTGAGTGTAGTTATTTCTTTTTGATTCAGTTGTGGTACTTTGTACATTTCTAGGAATCTGTCCATTTCTTCAGTGTGTTCTAATATGTGAGAGTAAAGATTCTCAAAGTAACTATTGATAATCATCTGAAATTCCACTGAGTCCGTGGTACTTACACCCTTTTCATTCCTTATTGCTTGTATCTGAATTTTTTCTTTCCTCTGTTTGATGAGGTTATCTAGGGGATTATCAAATTTATTTAATCTTACAAACAACCAGCTTTTTGCTTTTTTAATTCTTTGAATTGTTTTTTTCGTCTCAATTGAATTAATTTCTGCTCTAATCTTTATGATTTCCTCTCTTCTTTCTGCTCTGTGTATGGTTTGCTCTTCCTTTTCTAGTTGTTGAAGGTGCAGCATTAGGGTGTTTATTTGTTCCCATTCTGTTTTCCTAATGTGTGAGTTCACAGCTATG
>NW_004524725.1:4968503-4971162 GCF_000260255.1 Octodon degus | reverse complement strand
TCTATTATTCAATTCTTTACAAAATATTTGTTTGTTAATAGAAAAAAGTATGATATTTAATATATAATCAGTATAGACAGTTAAATGTTTGTTCATATTTATATAAGAGCTATACATACATCTCAGCTCTAAAGCACTTGTTAAACATGCATGAGATTCTTCCTCAGCATTAACAAAGAAGAAATAATCTGTTTATACTTTTAAATTGTATACAAACACTACAGAATTTTATGCATTTATGATACTAAAATGAATATTTTTCTAAATAAGATATATATATATATATATATATATATTAAGAATACAGTCTCTTTGAACAATGTATGTTGTGAAATGAAACAATGAAATGTTAATATAATTGTCATGAATTCATAAAAATAGTATATGTGTGTTCTCTGATGCCAGTCCTTAAAATTAATCAAATGGATACAAATACAAAATCCATAGCAACTTGTCAATATTGTACCTATTTTGCTAATAATGAAAGTTGAAATTACCAACATTCTTGGTAATTATTTATCAGCATTCTTATTCAAAACACTGAATGATATATGCAAAATCAATGCTTTATAAAATGGACATTATTGTGAAAATGAAAAATATTCCTAATAGCAGGCAGAGCCAATGAGTGGACTAATTTACTACCACACACAATCCCAGAACCACACATGCTGGATTCATCTATTCTGAAAAGCCCTACCTATGAGCACACCAGATTTTGGGGAAACATACAGACCAGAACCATAATAGTCATTATTCTTATTATTACCATTATTATTTCTACTAAATTTTTGAGACAAGATCTCACTATGTAGTTCAGTCCCGACTTGATTTCACTATGTAGATCAGGCTGGCCTCAACCTCTCAGCAATCTTCCTACCTCAGCCTCCCAAGTGCTGGGAATATGGGTATACACCTCCACAACCAGAATCACGTTAATGACCAATGTGGGTCCAAATAAAAGATCCCAATAACAACTTCGAGATATTTCACTAATCTATATTTCAGCAAAAATGTAAGTAAGGATGAACAGGACTAAACAATAACAAATTTGATAAATATGAGGAATGGAGGGAAGAAATTAATAATATGCATAACTTCAATACATTAGATCTAATTGAGCAAAAGTGTTTATGAAATTTTCATTTCAACTAGATATATTTCATGTTCAAGTATTTCTGGGATATTTTTCTTATAATGTATTAGAGAAAATAAAAAAATCATTCAAAGAAATGTATCTCCACGTTACTCATGAAATGAAGTATTTCATAATGTCAGTATACAGACTATTTTGATGAAACCAAAACAAAATAATTTAAAATAAACAAGGAAAATAACAATGAAGATGTTTCAAAATATGTGATATTTATATTTTAGAAAATTAAGGCTGAAATCTTTGGTGTTCTCTACTCAGTAACTAAGAGTTTATACTGTTGAATAACAATCTCTGAGACTGTAGGGAAAAAGTTAGGCTCTGAGACTTAAAAAGATAATCCTTAGGGTTTTTCAGAAAAAAAAAAAAAACCTTAGAATAAATGTGCAAATTTTACAAATATTGAGAGATCAACTTTGGCAGCATAAAAGCCCCTTTTCATAATTCCAGTCATCAAGAAGAAAACTTTATAATGAAGGTTGAACATAGATTAAATCTGGTGATAGTGTATACTGAAGTTAAGAATGGATTACATGCATATGTCAGATGACATTAAAATTATATAAGAAACACTTCAAATCTTGAGATTGATCAAGAGAAAATCTGTGGGTTTATTTTTCTGGCCATAGTTAACTAGCTACATAGAGTATACCTTTCTGCTATAGATAAATATAATACTTAAACTGAGTATAGGTATTAAAGATAATAACATACATTCAAAATCAGGAAATACAAGGCAATATTCTTGAAAAAAGTAAAATAAGTTGGCTGCACCTACTTTAATTTGTACCATGGACTGAATTGAAAACTTGCACACTAAGCTATGTTTCCAAAACTAATACTTTTTTTCTAATTTTGAGACAGAGTTTTACCAAGTCACTGAATTGCCCAAATTGAGTGTGAACTTGCGATCCTCCTGCTTCAACTAACATTTAATTTGCACACCAGCTCGGATGAAGATTATTTCCCCGCAGAAAAGAACAGGGCTCCAGTGAAAATGTAACAGAAACATTTAGCTTCACGTATAATTTAAGAGCAATTTATGGCTCCAGAAAGGTGCTTAGTGATTAGGCTCTCTTAACCTACTATGGAGAGGTTTGACGAGGACATTCCTTGTCCTTTTGGGAATTTTTTTGACTTCCAGTTTGTGTACTCACATAGACTTGAAAGAGTCTAAGGGCCGGCCAAATAGCTCAGCGGATTAAAATGCCTGCAAGCAGGTGCAGGGGCCGGGGGTTCAATCCCGGACCTGCTATGCCAGCTCCGCCTCCGGGGCACGCTGAGACAGCGATTGAGGGGGAAGTGTTGGCGCTCGCTTGTAATCCCAGCTCTTGGTAGGCTGTGAACTGACAGATTACTATGAGCCCGATCTAGTAGTGAGACCCTGAACACCCTGTAGACCCTTCCAGAAAGAAAAAAAAAAAAAGAAAGAAAGAAAGAAAGAAAGAAAGAAGAAAGAAAGAAAGAAAGAAAGAAAGAAAGAAAGAAAGAAAGAAAGAAAGAAAG
>NW_004524725.1:4967624-4968403 GCF_000260255.1 Octodon degus | reverse complement strand
GCAGGGTATAGTAGTCTGGGCTGGAATTTGTTTTCATAGAGGACCTGAAGTACTCTGCTCCATGCTCTTCTTGCCTGCATGGTTTGTGAAGTGAAGTTGGCAGTAATTCTCATGGGTTTTCCTTTAAATGTGATGTGCTTCTTTTCTCTAGCAGCTTTCAGTAGATTATTCTTGCGCTGAATTTCTGGGATCTTGACTAATATATGTTTCAGTGAGGTTTTCATTGGGTTGAGATTCCTTGGCGTTCTGTATGCTTCAGTTACCTGAATGTCAGATTGTTTCCTCATATTTGGGAACTTTTCTACTATTACTTCTGCCCATAGTTTTTTAATGTCATTTGAATTGAATCCCTTTTCATTCAGGTGTATTAGTCTCACATTGTTCATCTTTGCATCATCTTGCAGTTGATGGATTATTTTTTCCTGCATCCTAATTGTTTTTAAGAGATCCTTTCTTACCTTTTCACTAGCTGCACCAGCGTCTTTAAGATCTGAAACTCTGTGTTCACTTTCACATAAACGGTTTTGCAAGCTTGTGATTGAGATTTTAAGTTCCTCTATATTTCTCTGACTCTGCTTCATGCGATCTATTTCTTTCCTGTATTGCTCATTCAGGGAATCGGTCATTTTTCTAATCTCCTCTATTTTTTTCATCAATATCTTCTTTTGAAGCAGTCAGAAATTTTTTTACTGCAGTGTTTTTTTTTCAGATTGGGTTTCCTGCCTATGTTTCTGTAGTTGCTTCTTTACTTCATCTGCTATGAGTTCTGAGAGTTCTTT
>NW_004524725.1:4965296-4967220 GCF_000260255.1 Octodon degus | reverse complement strand
TCATTTTGTGTAGCACTGTCTTCTGACCTTTGTTGTAGATCTTTGCTGTAGTTATAACCTTCGCACGTACTGAAGTTCAGGTGCAGCTCTACAGTGTTTGGACTTATCCAGCTGTGTCTGGCTTGGGTCTGGCTGCTGTGCTCAGCTCCTTCCCGTTGCTGCCCTTGAGGATTAACCTGTTGTGCCCCTGTGGCAAGATGTTCTGCTCCTGGACTAGCTGGGTGGATCTATCTTCTATACTCTCTACAGGGATTACAGCTGTGCGATTACACCCCAGCGATGTGTGCCAGGCCTGAGCTGTGCTTGGAGGGGGTAAGGTGAAGTAGGGGGAAGAGGAAGCTCTCCCACACACTCACCATACCTGTGCCAGGACTGGGTCTGGGGGTTCTCGGAACGTGGCAGAAATTCCTACTCCGTGGGTGGGGTGGGGGAGGTACTGCGGAGTGGTGGGGGGCGGCCCAAGGGGGTATGAGAGGGTCTGGCCCACGCTGCACCTGGGCTGGAACTAGTCCCGCCGGTGCAGGGTAGCAGGAAGCTCTCCACATACTTACGGGACCTGGGCTAGGACTCGATAAGGGTATTTTAGAACCAAAAATTAAAGGAATTCATCGCCATTATTCATACATTACAGTAAATATTTTTCCAGTAAAATAAAATGTGATTCACTATGTAAAATAGGGTATCAAAGGAATAAACTAATATGAAAATAGTGACCTTTGAGTGAAAAAAAATAGCTGTTAGTTATGTACATTTTAAGTACTGATTCTTGTAAGCTTTACATAAAGGTTAGGTGTAAAAGAAAACAACTGTAAAAGAAGCATGATGAACTGAGATGTTTGGTTGCATTTTTGTTAAGAAGACTGTTTCAAGTAGAAATTGCAGCAGACATTTAATGACACATTGGGTATTCATTGAAGAGCATGGATATTAATAAGGGATGAAATTAAATATTAAAATATCTGATTAATACAGAAAAATAAATGGTACAGTAGAAGAAATAATGATAAGAAAAGAAAAACTGACAAACAAATACCAAATTGCCTCTCAAAACATCAAAGTGGACAAATATATACAAAACAAAACAAAACAAAAACATTCTTAAACAAAAGTAAGTAATGCTTCTAAAGAATAAATGAATCTAATATCTTATTAGACTGGATTAGCAATGCAACTATATTCTGATTAACTTATAAAAATAGTACATAAAACAGCAGCTTCATGTTTAAAGTAAACATAAAAATATTTTGTAACCCAAATAACTGTCCTAATTTATAAGAAAATATAGAAGTCTTCAAAAAAGTATTAAAGTTAAACAGAGTTATTTTAAGATCACTAAATAATTACATTACTAAAGAGATACAATAACTGAATATTTTTGGAGGTTGTAGCCACTAATTTTATACCTTTGATGAAAGAATGGAGTTTCATCCTCTTACACTGCATGTGGAGCTTTGGAGGAATACGTGTGGATGTAGGGAGGGTCTTAGGCACCTCGCCTGCCCTACCAGATCAATCAGCCTGACACTCACAATCCATGCAGCCAC
This sequence comes from Octodon degus, assembly GCF_000260255.1. NCBI lineage: Eukaryota > Metazoa > Chordata > Mammalia > Rodentia > Octodontidae > Octodon > Octodon degus. The sequence continues at coordinate 4,965,676 of NW_004524725.1, read as the reverse complement.
ATGTGTCATGGCCACATTTCTCTCATACTTTAATAATAGAATTTCCTATACACTGAAGAATAACTTAAGGAATAATGAAAAGAAATTTGCAGCATTGTGAGCCTACATCAGAACGAAGTGAACTTCAAAAATCAGTGAGTCATGATTCTAACACAAATACTAGAAATCGTAACAGAAATTTCAGTTAAAAAAATAGGAAACAGGGTTTTGTTTTATTGAAAGGAGAAAGCCTTGATATAGAAAATATATATCCTATAGTGAGTATCACAAAAGCTAAAGTGTTCGTATGTTAAAGCATTGGAATACCCATCTCTGACAAAAGTCACCAAAAAAAGGGGATATAAATGAAGGACCTCTTCGTAGTACGTAGTAATATATAT
>NW_004524725.1:4961178-4965196 GCF_000260255.1 Octodon degus | reverse complement strand
AGAAAGAAAGAAAGAAAGAAAGAAAGAAAGAAAGAAAGAAAGAAAGAAAGAAAGAGTCCAATGTAGTCCGTCTTGTGGGCAGAGCACAAAGTGAGTGGAGACTTCCACGATTTTACAAGCTGTAGAGCACTGTCACTTGGGCTCAACTATAGCAGATATTATACAGTGAAAATAAACATGCACTTAAGAGTACAGCAGTCATACTGGATAAGTACTAGTGATTAAAAGAAACATATAAAAATAAGAAAATCACATATATAAAATTGAAATGAATCAAAGAGAAACACATTCCAGAGTTTCTCTGTAATTTGAGCTATAAAAAAGTAATGAGGTTTGCCTTGTATTTGAGAATCTGCCATGAATATCAAAATCAACACTATCAGAAATCATCTACACTTAATAATCTTGAGTCATGATTTATAATATATACCTACATTGGTATACAATCAACAGATCAATTAATAAAAATAGATTCAGCAACATAGTTGATACATTATAGTTCATGGAAAAATCAATTTAAAAAAGGAAATACTGACAAATGCATGTGAGGAAGCGCAGCAAAAGAGAAGTAGAACATTTGAAAAAGAAAATGAAATTCTTAAAAAAATTTGTTGAGCTCAGTGGTTAGATTCTGTAGAGAAATAAAATGAATTATATGTATAAAGGAGACATTATTAATTAAACTCACAGAATCAGAGGCAAAGGACACACAGTGGCTGCCCATGCTTTTAGACAACATTTGGCTGGAGTGTGGACTTCTTAGGCTGTTGGTGGACATTGGCTTCCTGTTGCCTCGTATTTCTATGCAGGCTCATGCCAGTGATTCTCTGCTGAGCTTGTAGGCCCTGAAGCTTTGGCTGCTCCTGCGTTTGTGTTGTCTCCTGTTCTTCAGCTTCCATGCTCCTGGATTATGCAGCTGGATCCTCAGGCTGTCCTGCACACACTGCACTGCACAAGTCAGTACTACCATCAGTAGGATAAAATGACACCCAGAACCTTTAAGCGAAGAGGTTTAACGTGACTCGTAGTGGCCAGGGATTCAGCCTGCATTTCACTGGCTCCAGGGCAAGAATACTGAGGTGAAAGACATAGCTGAGCAATGACACCCATTTCATAGAAGCCCGTCAGTGGGGCGTGAGAACAACCCCAGAGTGGAGTGGATCAAAGCCAGGTACAATACCCAGGATCACATTTGGATGACTCAGCTAGTTACACACAGCAGTGAGCTCAACCAATCTTGGGAAAATTTCAAACCCAATGAAATTAAATATAGAAAGAAAGAAAGAAAGAAAGAAAGAAAGAAAGAAAGAAAGAAAGAAAGAAAGAAAGAAAGAAAGAAATTAACCATCTAATTATGCCCACTGACAACTTAGCACCCAAATGTATCTTCTTAAACTATCCTTACTTCCCAAAAGAACCACAAGGTCAAAATTTCAAGTAACATGATATAACTGTCTTTTGTACAACTGAAAACATAGTAATCCCTTCTCTGAAGTCCCAACAGTTCCCACTTTTTCGAAAGTCCTATTTCATGTTTGTTCTAGACTAAAAGAAAATTCTTACTGTGAACTTAAAGGAGATATAAAACAATACAAGTTAATCCTGACTATAACCATTTCATTAAAAAAAAAAGTAGAACTGAATCAGACTGAAGTGACACTGGACACCAGCAGGGCAACTGTTCAGTTTTATAGTGCCATTTCAGGCACCAGCAGCACATGACAGTAAGCTGTAAGTGCCAAAATGAGTAGTCGCGGCCTTCTAGCCTTCTGATTATAGACCATGCTGCCTCTCCTTAGTGCTGGTCATGCACAATTTTCAGATATCCATGATATATGTTCCACGTATCTGGCATCACTGAGTTTCTAAGGTCTTTTCTGAACTTTTGTCCTCACTCCCAGTGTCAGACACTATCTACTTAAGTGTTCTTTGCCTGGCCTTCCAGGCATTCCTTTGTCACTCGGGCTTAAGCTTTTCTGATCCCACAACTCCTTACTTCTACACATTGATCAAGCTAATATCATGGAGCTTTGAGAAAGTTTCCATGAGCAAGAGCAGGAGCCAGGTCCCCTAGGAACATGGCTGCAATGGTCTATGTGCACAGATGGCCAAGTGTAGTAAAATTCATTTTGAAGAATCGATTTTGTAGGAGGTCATTTTTGAACAATACCAGAAACTCTGTTCTCAAATAAAAGTTTTCTAATTTCATTGCCTTAAGATTATGATGGAAGGGATGTTGCTGGTCTTGATATGCCTTCACAGCATCTCCCTTAATTTATATTTAAAGGTGATAATATATTCAACAGTGACACCTCCTTTGTCCACACATTCATGCATGGTTCCCCTTGGATAAAACTTAAGATGTGAAAACAAAACAAAACAAAAAAACAAAAAACTGTGCTCTCAGTTTTGCCCCCAGTTCTAACTATAATTTGTCAGAAAGCATCTACGAGCATACATGTCATGGCTTGAACTTTGGGTTACTTTGAAATTTCCTCAGACAGATGAATTTGTCTTCTACCTTCAAATTCATATTCACTGAAATTGTTAAGACATGAACTAAGTATAGAAAAATTCTTGGCAAAATGAAACATGAATGGCCTTCAGTTCAATTCACAATACAGTCCTCATTCTCCTATGAAAAACCATGAGGCAGTCCTTACATTACATTCTTTTATTTATTTTTTTATTTATTGCAGAACCGGGGATTGAACTCAGGCCCTTGCACTTGCCAGAGAAGCGCTTATTCCACTGAGCCATCTCCCCGGCCCCTGCATTACATTCTGTGCTCTAACCAGATTTGCCTATCAAGTTCCATTGCAGCGCACTAGTGGTTTGCTAGATTTTATACACATTTTCCGAAAAGTCCCAAAAGCCAATACCGAGTGCTACTAAATCATGTTTAGGTACAGCTACATCCGTAAGCCCATTTCTCTGGTACCAATTACTAAAATTAGTTTCTAGTAAATGTCCCACAGTCCTGGATATCCATAATTTAAAGAAAGAGAGATTTAGTGTGCTTAATATCCTCAGGAGATTAAATCTGTAGTTGGTTGTTATGATGATAGAAACCTCATGTTGGAAGGACACAACAGAGTGAAGATACACAGTTCTTGTCTGTTGGTAAGAACACAGGAACACAACTGGAGAGGAATAGACCCAGTGTTATACCTCCATGCACTATTCATACACACCCACAAGTGTGTCCCACTTAATTCCTGGACATATCAGAAGCCATTCAATTTGACACAAGCAGGATGAATTGTCACACAGGGTATAAAAACAAATTCAACATAGTAATATAAACATGTCACAAAACAATAAATACTAAAAATAAAGTATTTGAAATATAAATTTAAAAAAGAAGTAATAAAATATTAACAAAATAGAAAGAAATGCAGCTTACTTAGAATTGCATTTCCAGTGGAAAACAAGAGAGGGAATGATACAAAGTATTAGGGGACTAAGGGCCAGGGAGAAGGAGAGCTCAATGGATTGAGCACTTACCTGGAAAGGGCAAGATTCTTAGTTTGATCCCTAATAAAAAAAATGATAGGATTTTTCCAAAAACCTGGAAATATCATACCACAGTTGTATATATGCACCCATGTATATAGCAACACAATTTGTCATAGCCAAATCTTGGAAACAAGCAAAATACACATCTCCTAAGGAATGGATAAAAATGATATGGTATTTTTCTACAATGGAGTACTACTCAGCTTTACAGGGAAACAAACTTGAGGCCTTTATAGGTAAATGGATGCAACTAGAGGATACACTCATAACTAAAATAAATCAGACCCACAAACGTAAATATTGTATTGTCTCCTTAATGTAAGAAGCTGAAAAAAAAATAATATTTGGAAGATATAATAGATATAATACAACAGAAAGAAACAAAGGATAAACAATTGAGATAAGGGCTGGGGAGATAGCTCAGAGTCATAATCGCCTGCCTGGCAAATGCAAAGTTATGAGTTTGATCCCTGGCACAAAATGAATAAATAAATAATGA
>NW_004524725.1:4950043-4951141 GCF_000260255.1 Octodon degus | reverse complement strand
TATGCACTGTGTTAATTATTGCAACTGTCCTACTAGCCTGTTTTGAAACCATCGCATTGTTACTTCTTTCTCAATAAAATTAATATAAAAAAGAAAATAATGAAAAAATCTATCCAAGACTAATCAAGGGAAAGTTAAAAATTAAATTATCATTATCATGAATACAATAAAATATATTACTATAAATATTAGTGATCAAGTGAACAATGAGGGATACTATAAATAAAATTTTCCCACATACTAGAAAATTTCAGTGAAATGTATTAGTTGAAAATCTCAATTTAGAAAAACTTTAAAAAACCATTTTTAAAACTATGTTAAAAGCCAAAATACTCATACATGGTGCATTGGTTTACATCACTGCTTTATTTATTTATGTACTATTTTTGTATTTTCATAGATCATAGTCTGGAAACAACAAAATTCTTCAAAAGCAACATTTCCCAGGGACCAGTGAGATAGTTGAGCAGACTAACATGTGTGCTTAGGCAAACTCAGGTGAGCTCAGGGACCGCTGCTTGATCCCTGCACCGCAGGCCTTGCCAGCCCCACCCCCAAGGCACACTAAGCCAGCTGCACAGTCTGGATGTCACAGTGCCAGACAGTAGTGCTAGGGCTGGGGAGGTTGAAAACTGGAGGATCATCACGAACCTGAGATGTGTAGTGAGACACTTTAACACCTAAATACAATTTAAAAAAATAAAATAAAATCCCAAATCGAGCCCCTTCTACCTTCTTCATGAGCCTTTCTCTCCTTGTGCCTCACCACTTGGCTAGTTATGCTATTAGATACTTACTTCACCCAATTCTGTAACTGGAAACTTTCATGAAGTGCCCATATTGTTAGAGCTTTTAAAAGGAAAAGAAACATAAGTAAGAAAAGCATGAGGAATCACTCTTTTTTTTATTTTTGAAGTTTTATTGATAAACAGATAGCAATGAGACAGTTTCAAATCAAATTGGAAGTATAGTTTCAACAAATAATACACTGCATATATTCTTCTTAGTGGTTAATTGCTGAACAAGAAGTGGACTTGTGATCCTATTTACAAACACCATTAGAACAAATCATTCTATTCATTAAGAGAATGCAACTAT
>NW_004524725.1:4948215-4949358 GCF_000260255.1 Octodon degus | reverse complement strand
TATGATAGGTGCTATTATTATACTCTTATTTCATTCAGTGTTTTTTAAGTAGCAGTTAATGTTTAACATTTTCACTTTGACTAAACCTATATGCTAATATCGGTAATATGAGCTAATTCATCAAAGACAGCAATGTGCAATATAAAAAGTATGGTTGAATACCTCTCATCTTATTCTTCTAAATATGTGCCATTTCTAATGGCTTATCAATTGTTATTATACTCTCTATTCAATAAATTAAAAAATAAAAATAAAAAGGACAAGAAAAAATTAAGGCTTATTAAAGCAAGTATTAATGTTTAATTATTTGACCAAGCTTGCATACCTATATCTGTTAATCTGAACAACAGATTTGACAATAAAAATACATAATATAACAACCATTATTAATTTTTTATTCTTGTTCTGAAATTCTATAGCATATATATCATTGTATGTTATTCCATTTCTGTCTTTCTTTCTGCTATTTGTTTTAGCTTTTGCTTTTTCAAATAAAAAAGGTGATAGGAAGATTAAAGGATATTTTAACTTTTTTTAAATTTCCCAATTCCAAGAGGGTCAGCAACACCAAAAACAACCAAAAAAAAAAAAAATCACCCAAAGAAACAATATATGTTGTTGTTGCATTTGTACCAGGAATCATTTTTGTGTGTGTGTGTTTTCAGGACTTGCTCTTGCCAGAAAGGTACTTGTGCCACTGTGTTATATCCCTGACCCAATATGAATTATATAATATTATAATACTGTTGGAAAATCAAGGAAAATGGAAAAATTTAAAGTCTGGAAAGGAAAGACAGAGCCACTAAATTTTAACAAAAACAGCAAAAGACAGAAGAAAGTAGAATAATATTCTTAGAATCATGAGTCAGAGAAGAACACAATTCCACATGATGTAAATAGATTTTCAATAACTTAGATAAGGGTATTTGATTTTATTTATTTTTTTCAAAATTTTATTGATAAACAGATATCAATGAGACAGTTTCAAATCAAATCGGAAGTACAGATTCAACAAATAACACACTGCATATGTTCTACTTAGTGGTTAATTGCTGAACAAGAAGTGGACTTGTGATCCTATTTACAAACACCATTAGAACAAATCATTCTATTCATTAAGAGAATGCAACTATATATCTATCC
>NW_004524725.1:4946706-4947540 GCF_000260255.1 Octodon degus | reverse complement strand
TTTGGTCTGCAAACTTAGGTTGTTAACCATCCAGAAGACAAGCTTATTGTTATTATCAAACGATTTAGGCTATTAGGCTTAACCTCACTATCTCATTGTATTTCAAACATCTTAGGCATAAAAAGGAACTGGTATTTTTCATCAAGTATTGATATGTTGAAATTTAAGTCCCTACATAATATGGTAATAAAACATTTCAAAATTAGATTATATTTTAAAAATAGGATAAAGAGTTATATACTTCTCATGTTTTCACATAAGTCCAAAAATCTCACCATATACAACCTTGAACCAGGACAGTCCCACAGTATTCCTTTTCCTGTCTCTTGCTTTCATGCACCAACCCCTTCTTCTTGAACATCCACCTACCCAAGAGACATCATAGCAGTAACTGGCACCTCATGAAAGGCCGAACATATTCAGAATACCAGAATGACAGGCACTCCAAACAAGAAACTATTATTACAAATTACCATCTGCGGTGCAGTAGCCTAGTTCACAGGTATCAGTATATATAGTTAGTCAGGGTGGGAATCTTTCCAATTAACTGCTAGAGTAAAAAATCTTCTGAATATTCTCAGGATCATTGCCTTGCTCATCTTTTACATATAACTGTATGGCTTGACATTGTCAGGTTTCCTAGCTCTTCTCCTTTCCCTCCTTGATTAGTTAGTCCTTGAGATCCTGCTTTTCTTTTCCTTGTATTATATCTTTCTATTTGTATTTATTCTCTGTAGTTCTTATACAAGGAAGACTATATGATATTTACACATGTGTGTCTGGTTTATTTCACTTATGAGTATATGTTCAAGTGGCATCCACTTCAATACAAAG
>NW_004524725.1:4941657-4946606 GCF_000260255.1 Octodon degus | reverse complement strand
GAAATAAATGACAAAAGAAACCAGAAAAAAACTTTCAATACATCGAAATTAAATGACACCCTACTCAGCAACCAATGTGTCACAGATGAAATTAAACAAGAAATTCAACAATATCTACAATTCAATGAAAATTCAAGCACAACTTACCGTAATGTATGGGATACGATGAAAGCAGTTCTCAGAGGGAAATTCATTGGAATCACTCTTTGAAGATACAAATTCTTATTATTGCTTTTTTTAACTTTTAGGGTCACTTGTTCTTGATGTAAGTATGTAAATAGCTTAGTGTCCTACATGATCAAAACTTTTAGTAGGCTTTTATTCTTGCACACAGGACAAGTATAGAACACTGACTAGAAACGGAACGTTAAGTTGATTGCCTTCAGAGAGGACTCCGGAATCTCCTTGGGAGCTTAAGAGGTTTCATTCGGTTTTCTTTTCTCACCTGCTTAGTGGCTCTTTCAGTGCTCTAATTTTTAGATTAGTAATACTAGTAGTTATTTAAGGTACTTCTCTTAGGACTATTCCTTTCACATTTGCAAACATGCTTAGAATTATAGTTATTATGCAAGCAATAGTACATTTTCTTACCAAAATGTACACGCTTTTCTTTGAAATATTTTGAAGTTAATATTACTTATTTAGATATAAAGCAAAGATGAAAACCTTAAGCTAAAATTCTTTCTGTATTTTATTTTGCCATAGGATTCAGTGCAATATTCACCAATAGCACTAAAGATACGATTTAGCTCTCCTCAGACCCTCAGAAGCACACCTGGATATTAGGTTTTTCTGTCTGAGTACTTATTGCATGATTATCTTTTTTTTTCTGAACACACTGAGCATAATAGTAAGCTTTTGAATTTTGCATGTTTCTCTTTTCTGACCACTTTCTACTAGAATGTCCTAATAAATGTATTTTGAATGAGTCTAGGACTGAATGAATGGATACAACTTTAGGAGAGACATAGCTAATTGAAAAACCAGGCCGTCATTCTAGTCTCTAGCAAGAATTATGCCTGATATATTTGAAGACTTCAAAAAATTTTTCATCCAGTCTTCTTTCCTCTTTCATCTTTTGTAGTTAAAGAACTAAAGGCTGGGCTCATCACGTTAAATGTCTTTAAGAATTACTAACTGAACTTCGATTACTATACACTAAGGCATTACGTTAAGTGGTTTCCTAATTAAATGTTAAGAAATTTTTCTGTCCTTGAGGATATATTGAGAGTCTGAAAATGAGAATCCGTTTTTTAATCTAAGAAGAGCATACACTCTCTCTGTCTTTCTCCATCTCTTTTCCTCTTTCTGTCTCTCTGTCTCGGTTCTTTCTCTCTCTGCTCTGTGCAAACACATGCATGAACACACACACACACACAGAAAAAAAAATATACACACAGACTCTCCATAGCAATTAGGTTCCTCTCTTCATTGTAATCATGAGACACAGCTAGGAATAATTAGCTCGTATTTTCAGTATTTTATGTGGAGATCCATATAGTAAAATTCCATCATTTATTCCACATAATTCATATAAATTACCAGGTTTCAGACTTTCTAGTTACCATTTGTTAATTGTATCTTTATTACCAAATACTGATCACCTTTTGATCTCTCTCCAATAACCATTTCTTTTCTGTTTTACAGCCTTCACTGATCTCAGAATTTTTGTCTTCAACTTTTGTCCACTGAAAACCATGACTTCAGTGTAAAATATTATAAGGTGTTTGTGGCACAACCTTCTACTGGAACGATTTCAGAATTGACTCCTGAGGCATAGTAAATTCTCTAAATTCAAAGGGTTTTTTTTCTCTCTCTACAAATCACTAACATTTTTCTCTCACAAATTACAGATAACATAGGAAGTTTGCTGAGATTATGTATATGAAAGTCCAGAGGTCCCCACTAGGACCAGGCAGGTGCTGCCAGCCTGCTAACCCAAAATTTAGGGAATCCCAGACCAAAAGAACAAAATAGACCATCTGACCTATATTTGACAGCCACCGGAAAGGAGAACTTAGCTGAAATTTTTTTAAAAAAATCAGATTTTACAATTCATGAAGCCCTTGTGAAACATTATTTTAAGCTATTGGTAATTAGAATGATTTGTTATACAGCAATTACTGAATAAATTATTATACAAATTGAGGTTCTTTGGACGAATTTTTCTTCTTGAACAAAGCCTTGAAATTACAAGGTAGAAAGTATTGCATACAAAAGCAAAAATGGACGGTAGACCTGGTGAGAATATTTAATTGGAGAATGTTTGGGCCAGTAGAGTGGGACTCGAGGGATTTAGGGTAAAAAATGACAGCAAAAGTAATATTCATTGCCTTTTTAAATCAGAGATTGATCAAATATTTAAATATTAAAACACATTTTGTTAAATTGCAAGTCCAAACAATTTACATTTCTTAGGAAAGTAGCAATAGATATATAATTTCTTAACATATTATATTTAATATCTTTTATTTTTCATTAATTTTTCTACAAATTTAAAATTTTTCAGGGACAAGACAAGCTTTTACATGATATTACATGCACAAATTAATTTAAAAAATTAAATGTAAATATAAATTACAACTATCATCTGCAAACATAATCTCACCACCAAAGAAAAGATCCAGGTCTTCCAAATTTTACTTCTTTATCTTCACTATCAATGATCTGCCTGATACGTTCATACTTAATATGTTTTAGTTGTATGAAGAAATGAATTGTAAGACATAAAACAAAATGTTATAGTGGTCTGATTTTTATAATGACTAAAGACATCCATTTTATTATACCAAAAATGTTCAAGTACAAGGGGATAAACTTCTGCCAAAGTTAAAGCTTGTTTTCTGTGAAAACCTGAGAAAAGGTCATTTGGGAATTCTAGGCTCAGCTGAGACGTGGAATTGAGTGACAGGTATCTTCTCATGAACTGGCGGTTTGTTCACATAGACAACTGATACATACTGAATCTTAGTGACTTTATCAGATGGTTTAAATTAAACAGAAAGCCAAGAAAATATATACAATACGTAGTGGATATCCAAATTACTCAAGAAAGACTGTATCACCCATGTGGTATAACTTAGAAAGTCTTTCAAGACAGATTGTACTTACATGGAATGTAGGTGTCATTATTTACTCTGTAGGTCAGAGTAGTTTGTCTTATTTTAGAGTTGTATTTAACAAATATTTTGCAGATTTCATAGCTGCAATTTGTAAGCTAAAATTTTGGTCATTATACTCATGTGTATAATTTAACATTTAAAGGTCAAGGATATAGCTCAGCCACATAAGCACCCACTTGGTAAGCACAAGGTCCTAAGTTCGACCCCCAGTACAAATAAATAAATACATACATAAATAAAATCAAACAAAGAAATCAATACATATGTATTAATGTGCATAATATGTGTTTTTAGATAACTATCTGCTGGGATGTTTCTTAGACAGTATTAGAATTGTCTTCAAATAATTACTAATACACACTTGCTAAGTAGAACTATGTGACCAGAATTTGATTGTATTATACACCTAATTTTGAACAAGTCATCTTAAATTCCTCAATAATTAATCCTTTTGAGATAAAATGAAGCTCATGTTTTATTCATGAAGTCATACAGCATAATATTAGTTAACAATAATTAATAGGATATTTATAAGAAACTGGAAAAATGAAAAGGTGCTTACAATTATTATATTTCCCCATGCAAAGTAGCTGTGTATGATGAGCAGGAAAGTGAATCATGGAAGCAAAAACTATTTATTATATGAAACAAACTGAAGCTATTATCATACTCCAAAAATAACTTTATAATTGTCTTTTATATAACTGATGAAGAGTCATTCCCAAACAGTATATATTTCTTCTTTAAAGTTTCTGTTTACTGAGTAATTCCTGGCTCATGCAATGTAAATCAATTTGAAATCCAGCACTTAATGTCCAACTGGCCAGTGCTATCTAGGACAGCAGAATTATCTCCCTCATTAACATTTATTGAGAGCTTATTTACATGAGACATTCTGTTCCTGGTGTTATAAATTACTTTATGAGAATAATAGAAAGCAACTAAAGGTTGACATGTTCCTTTGTGCAGTTATCAAAGATAATTAATATTTTAGCTAGACTGAACTAAGCCACAAACCAATGGATAAAAGCATTTTTGTGTTTTGATCCTTAGGAAAGGGTATATTTTCACTGGAGAGAAGACACAGGATATGCATAAATATATAAAGAATAAAATCCACTTTAACCCTCATGCTTAGCAGCAGCTGTCAACAGTATATTTCCAAGATGTTTTTGCTATTTGTGCAAACATTTGAGATAATAGAAAATATTCCATCCCAACTGTGCCCTGTGTAATTAATATTCATAATAAAGCTCTTTGTCAGTAAAATTTCTAGAAGTGAATGCATTATATGGAATTCATGAAAGTGTACAGGATAGAGCTTTTAATCCTGCCAAAGAGTGAATTACAAGGCTATGAATTTTGGCTCTGTCTTCACCAGCTTACTGGGAAGGCTTGGAAAACTCTTCTACCTTTCTTTATCTCTGTTGTAGCTATAAAATTAGAATGAGAATTTCATAGATTTCACAAAATGGAACTTGATAAATCACCCAATACTCTTGGAATGTATGTTATTAAATCAATAGATAACAGTATTCTTATGTATATTTGCAAACACCTTTCTAGAAACAGTAAATATTCCTTTCAGAATTAATCTTAACAGTACAACTTGAGTCAAAAGACATGGTAATGTGTGTGTATATGAGTGGATGCACACATGTTAAAATGTAAAAATCTTTGATTTATAAAGTTCTTGATTATATGAAAACATCTTAAGAAAAAGAAGCTTGAGGGCTGGGGATATAGTTAGGCAACATAATTGCCTGCCTGGCAAGTCAAGGGTCCTGAGTTTGATACCAAGCACACACACAAAAAAAAAAAAAAAAA
>NW_004524725.1:4938358-4941376 GCF_000260255.1 Octodon degus | reverse complement strand
ATAAATAAATAAATAAAAATTAAATTCATACTGGAATGTATTGCCTGTTATTAGCTCATTGTGAGGTTTTAAAAGGGTGATGACAGCCTGACTGTTGTACAGGTGGTGAAACATGTGGAAAGTAATTAAGGCTAAATAAAACCTTCAATGGGTCTCTAATCCACTGGGACTGGGGCTTTCAATGAAGGGCCATTGCTTCTCATTGTATGACCTTCACAGGTTTGGAACTCTGCAGAGTATGACTCCCCCAAAAAACTTCCAACATGCAGCGGCCAGACTTGAACCCCAACTTGAAAACTGTGAGCGAAAGAAATTCTTTTAATTATAAATAGCCTGCCCTGTGATTGTGATAATAATAAAGAATGCACCGAGACAGCGGTCAAAACAATACTGTTCACAACTGCACCCTTTGGAATCAGGGATGCCTTCCGTCCTCTCTAAACCCTAATTACATTTACAGAATTTTAGATCAAAGCATCCTTCTTTTTCCTCAGCCATGCCTAGCTGTTTTAGCCTTATCAGTCCAAGTGCACAAAATCTAAATTGTTCAAAACTCTTGAAATCCTCAAATTGTCTTTACTCTTTGTAACATTAAGGGTGGATGCTGTCTTCCATTGTGGTCAGCGGCACATTGCAGCCTAATGACTGGCAGTTACACTAGACTGTTTCAACAGCCAGCATTCACGAAGAGCTTTTCCTGTCCACTGTACCTACTTGAACATACTGTCAGGTCCTGACTTTAATTGTCTATCACAAGGTGTTCCCTCTCTTGCCTGAAGAAAAAGTCCCTCATTCCACCATCAGCATGATTACTTATACTACTCCTTTATTTTCACAAATCCAGGCTATATTTAGACCAATAACAATCAATGAGCTTATTGACAGTATTTATTATTACCAAAAATTTTTCATTTACATTTGCTAACTGATAAATATTTCTTAACTTCTGGGATCACATCTTTCTGCCACAACACATTAGCATAATTTAAGCAAATTAGCAAATTTATAATGAGTATTAAAGGCAAACTAGTTCCCTGCAATATTCATTAATGTATGAGTAAGGTTATTTGGTCTTTCCATGGGGAATATTTTCTAGAATCTTTCACATCATTAATTTTTTCTTAAGAAAGAATGGCTAGTAGGTTAGTAAGATTTATAGATGTACTAAGCCATGAACATATTCATAAGCATATCTAATTCAGTTTTGGAAACCTATCTTAAAATTATATACATCATGATCACTTTATTTGTTTGCCTGATAAATCCATGTTTCTCCACAGAAGTACAGTTTAGCCCATCTTAGCTTTTCCAAAATGAAATTAATTTACTAAAATTTTATGTTAAAAAAATGTTGACCACATATATTATATAAAAAATAGACAATTCTTTCAATATCATTTGCAGTTTTCAGTAAATAAAACATTGAACTCATATATAATCTACATTTCAGCAGTTTTTGCCACACTATTTATAAGCCCATTGAGCAGACGCTTTAATTATGAAAAAGCTCATCAAGAATTATGAGGAAGCTCTCCTGTAGGAGGACCTTTGCAAAGCAATTACATGGGAGCTATGAAAGGGAGTCAAGAACATGCAGATTTTTAATTGCCCATTAGGCCATATAAGGATGAATCTGGATGCGAGAATATTGCCTCTACATAAGGAGCCTGTAGGGTCCATGCTGAGCTCATAGCCTCGTGTTAGATATTATCTCCTGTTTCATGATGCTCTTTGTCCTGGTAAGGCTTCTGTCACATGACAGCTTGTCAACCTCACCCTATTGGTGAGAAATGGTGGTCCTTCCCTTACAGCTGGAGGTGATTCACATGGATTATAGCCTTATGCCTGCCGCGGGAAGAGCCTTGTGGTCCACACACAGGATGGAAGCTGTTCTTCACATTATTAGTCAATGTTGATTAAACAGTACATAAGATCATTTCATTGAGAATGTGTAGGACTAGTATCATTCTTGATGGTACAGAAGCACAGCGACAAAGCTGCTGGGACTCTGGGAGCATTAGTGCTCCTCGGAAATCAGTGTCAATTGTTTGACAAGGTGATACATTTTACTGATTTAAACCATTTTTGAGACAACCTCCCACATCCCTCCTCTCAAAATCTCCATACTGGTTCCCAGGATAGTTTTACACATTACAATCAAAATTTTACTCTTTTCTATCCTGTATTCAGGGTATCTCTCCTTGAAGATATGTGGGCAGAGGTTTTTCCTTTCTTTCTTGGCAAGTGTTTTGTGATTTGAAATGTGTTGGAAATCCACTTCCAGATCTTTGTACCCTGGTGGGCAAGGATGCCTGTAACACATTTAGATCTTCCGCAAAAGAAACTTGTAATCTTGTATAACAGAAAAAATCTCCAAACTTACAAAACCATTTATGCATTTTTAATATATATACATATTCTTTGAATGACACTTATACATACTAATTGACATTTTGTAGCATCCTCATTTTATAGGACAAGAAGTTGCACCCTAGTCCAGTGAGCCTTGGGGAAGATGTAGATTTTGCTTACTTGGCCAGAAGGTTCTATTACCAAAATACTTAGTAAGATGTTGATAAGAATTTTATACCTCTGTGAAACAATTATGAATATGCCAAATGTTATAAAATAAACCACGGAGAACAAAATGTGCTTGATTTTTTCCAACTCATAGAATACTTAAACTTGAGGGTTAAGCTAGTGTATACATGTTAGATACAATTTTCATGACGTGTTTTGATAACATTTGAAACCATTCATTTTTTCTTAACCTCTATTAATGCATGCTTAAAGGACATAATGATTACATCCCACTGCAGAGAACTGGTAAACGTACATTTGTTTCCTTCACACATAGAATGTTATTAGTCATTGATCTTAAATTTTACACAGTGATTTTTACATAATTTAATTTTTTTACAGGTAGTATCGTAGTTGAAATGTGAAATTCCTTCCAAAACCTAAGGTATAGCATGCTTGGTCACTAACATAGTCATAATAATAGGAAGTGAGATGGTC
>NW_004524725.1:4935137-4937871 GCF_000260255.1 Octodon degus | reverse complement strand
TGATGATAAACATTGTACTCATATTTATCTTTGCAAGGCAAAATTGTAAACATCTTTCTCTACAGAAGTCCACTACTTACATTTACTATTTGAAAACCAATTACATATATTACATATCTGCAATACATGAAAGTTATGATTTTATTGATCCTTTTTTCTTTTCACTGCTCGCTTTCTTTATACATTTTAGGGCTACTCACCACAAACGGACAACATAAAAATAAAATGATATCTAACCAGTGTCTTTACATAGTAAGTATTTTCTATTTTAATAATTCAGTTTAGTTTAAATATATAGAGTTTAATAATACTAAATATATAAGGTTTAATAGTACTCAATGTACAGAAAACATAGTGGGTTTTATGTTCACAAATCTGAAGTGTTGAAGATTTAATTGATAAATGTTGTTCTTCATTTTTTGCTATTTATCACTCTATATAAATTGTTCCCTCTTGAAATACAAATGGGAAATATAAAATCATGCCATCTGGAAAGCTATCATGAACAGGCAGAAAAAATAAGAGCAATTCATTTCTGCTTGGAATAGTTTGCAACAATATTTTTGTAAGAGAAATCATTCAAGGACAGTTGTCCTAAATGTGTATGAGCAAATCATGCAAAGTGTAAACTGAATGATGTTCAGAAACATTTTTGAAAACTAAGTACACTCGTATACATATTTATTTTAACAGAGTTTTCTGTAAAAATGATTGACTAAAGTCATACTAGAAATGAGCACAAGCTTAAGAGGCTATATTATTTTATTGGCCTTTATATATGATTTCATATGCACAAGATTTAAAATATCCTTCTTTAAACTTCAGCTTCTCTTGGGCATTTTAAAACTAGTCACATTGGCTCCTAATCTCATTTCAGAAATTTTGGTAAGGCTACACTATAAAATTTAGGGAATTTAAATGCTTACTAAATACAAAATTCAATAAATCCTTTCAATGATGGATGAAACAAAATAGCCCAGTTCCATGGTCATAAAGGGAATTTAAAGCACAAACATTGATCTATTTTGAGAAATTCATGTGCAAAGCATATCATTAAATGGAAAGTACATATCTTGCTTCTAATTTTTTATTTCATTTACTCTTTTTTAATATGAACATTTTAAATAGCAATGTTAGAAAATCTGAAACACTTATGAAATGAAAGACATTTTGGAAACTTTCTAAAGACATACTTCTGTCTATTCCTAGCTCAAAATTGGGAATTGATTATGCTAAATAATTAAGCATTGAACGAATGTTTTAGAAAAGAATTTTATAGCATCAGTAATTTGCAAACTACACTAAAGTTATATAAGGCATAACAATTTTATGACTATCTGCATTAATGAATATTGCCTTCAGTAAGTTAAAATGAAAGAGACAAATATTTTAAAAGCACAAAAGCTTTGAAGGATGTGTTCGTTGATACTTTGTGTCAACTTGGCTGAATCAGCTCCACCAGCGTGGGGGCCTCACCCTGCAGGTGGGCAGGGCCAAGGAATTCAGAAAGGCTTCCTGCTGCCCTGCTCAGCTTCTGCTGAGAAGTCCCAGTCTTCAGAGGAGCTTGATCTTTGTGGCCACACCACTGTGAAGGAGTTCCGATATTCACTGTGCAGTGCTGGTCTTCGCAGTCAGCGCAGAAGGAAGAGAGAGGCTTGATGGACGCCGCTGCAACTGCTGCTCCTCCTCTGCTCTTCATTGATTTCTGCTGCATAAATTGCTGTTATTTGTCTTGGAGCCAGCGGACTATGGACTGAACCCTCCAGTAACTGTGAGTTAAATAAATCTTTTCTTCCTTCATTTCAAGTGTTGGGTATTTGTCCCAGCAACAAGTAAAAAGTAACTAAGACAGAATTTGGTACCAGAGGACTGGGGTCGTTCCTGTGGCTATACCTGACCATGTGGATTACAAACTTTTGGGACTGGCTTATGGGAAGAGATAGGAAAGGTTCAGAGATGTCGCCTACAAGAGAAGCGCTGGAGCAGCTTCGGCTGTTCTGTTTGGGAGATTCTGGCCAGAGCTCAGACCAGAATGCTGATAGCAAGCCTGACTGTAAAGACCAGGCTGGGAAGGTTTCTGCAGGGAAGAAGGACAGCATTGGTTGTTTGACTGTGGATGATTTCTGTTATGGATTGATTGGCAAAAAGTTTGTCTGCATTTTACTCCTGTCCAGAGACTTTGCCTGAGACTGAGATTAAGCACAGTGGACTAGTTAATCTTGAAAAAGAAATTTCAAAGTAGCCAAATATTGGGGCAGTGACGTGGTTGTCTCTGGGAGCTTTTAGCCAGATTTATGTTGAGAATGAAGAACAAAGAGTCCAAAAGGATGATTTAAAATGTTGTGTGTTTGGCCAGAAAGGAAGAGCCAGGAAGGCTGTGGACTGTGAAGACAAAGCTGAGTGGATCTCTATTGCTGAGAAGGAACAGGAGAGTAGGAAAGATGTTCTGAAGGCATCACATGGCAGGTTCTTGCCCTTTGCAGCCTCAGAATTGCAAGGGTGAAGGAATTTGCTTTGAGGAGAAAGCTACAGAGCCCCGTGTTCCAGAATGGAGGCAGTGGCCACACAGGGTTCCAGAATGGAGAGAGTGGCCACACCAGATTACAAAATGGCACCAACATAGAGAATTTGTTTCTCGGAATCAGAGTCAGAATGCTCAGCAATCCAGGCACTCCATTCCTACAGTCAAGAAAGGAAGCTTGCTTACTGCTCCAGCTGGCGGCAGCCCTTGGCA
>NW_004524725.1:4932382-4934427 GCF_000260255.1 Octodon degus | reverse complement strand
TGTTCAAGTTGTAAAATGTTTAAGCCTGTGTATGTACCTGGAAATTGTCTTTAAAAAGGTTATGTCTAGTTGCCAAGTTTACAAGGGGTGGATTGTGTTAGTTGATACATTTTGTCAACTTGGCTGAATCCGCTCCGCAGGGTGGGGGCCTTGCCCTGCAGGTGGGCAGGGCCAAGGAATTGAGAAAGGCTTCCTGCCACCCTGCCTGACTTCTTGCCTCCCTGCTCGGCTTCTGTGGAGAAGTCCCAGTATTCAGAGGAGGCCCCGCCACTGTGAAGGAGCTGCAATCTTCACTGTGAAGCGCTGGTATTTGCAGTCAGCATTGAAGGAAGAGAAAGGCTTGATGGACGCCGCTGCAGCTGCTGCTCCTCCTCTGCTCTTCATTGATTTCTGTGCATGAACTGCTGTCGTTTGCCTTGGATTCAGCAGAATATGGACTGAGTCTTCCAGTAACTGTGAGCTAAATAAACCTTTCCTTCCTTCATTTTGAGTGGTAGGTATTTGTCCCAGAAATGATTAAAAAGTAACGAAGACGAAGGACAAAATGTGCATTGTTCTATATTCAGATTAAGATTGACTTATATTAATTACATCATTAATAGAGAATACATAATTGCAATATATGCATTTAATAAAGCATCTATAAAGAATATTTCCAGAGATCTTTCACAAATATAGTAAAATAAACAAATAGCATTGGTTATACCTTGAAACATTATATTGAATAGGAATTCAAAATTGTTAATAAAAATATGAAAAGAGATTCAGTCTCCAGAAGAACACAGTAAACATCCAACATGTTTCCCGCCCCATTCCATGCCACAGAATGTCTGCAATAATGCCAGGCAATAATACTAGCTGCAGATAGGAATATTCAAAATTGTGAACCTACTATCCTGCTACTCAGTGCACCCATCAGTATATCTAGAGTAGGACTTTTCATTAGTTTCTACGATTGTTTGAGCACATATATTGTAGGAGTTAAAAATTTATGTCCTATGAGCCTATCAAAGGAAATATGTAACAAAATCTGTCTATTGAGTAAAAGCATATCAGCAACATTGATGAATCTCTTCCTCACACTCACAAGAGTAGCACAGTCATATCAGCACGGTGTAATACTACATGAATTTACACTGAAAATGTAAAACAGAAGTTCTGTTCCAAGTGTTCAAAAGGCTTATACGGAAAACACAAAATAGAATTCTGGTTAGTAAGCAGAACTGACTGAGCAAGATCTTCAAAAAAAATAGTGTTCTATCAGAGTTGTCCATACTTGGATAAATATAGTACATAAATTCATTAGACACACTCACAGGTTTGTTGAAAATAAGGCTAATCTTTCTTTCTCATGGATATTTATTCAGTCATTCATGTAGTATGGTTTAATTTCTCCACACAAATACATAGTGAATATTTGTTGGATCTTCTACTAATCTCTTATGGTACCACACACACACATACACGCATGCACACACACACACACACACACACACACACACACACACACAAACTGCTGAAGAAAAAATAAAAACTTCTCAAAGACCCAGTACTGTGACTAAGGTTTCAGGGACGGGACAGCGTGTGGGTTGCTTCACCTTATGGTAGAATCTGCCAAGTCAGGGGCATTGTGTGGAGCAAGCAGATTTCTCAACGAAGGGTGGAGGCAGCGCTATTGGGCCAGGTTTAGGGACTCACAGCAACACATTCTCATGGAATTATCTTCTCACATGATGGTCCAGTGATCCCAGGTACTCCCACACACGACTGAAAGAGTTTAGCCCTTTACAGCGACATTCTTTACCCTGTGGCTAAGATTAACAAATGAACCTTTGGACAAGGTGCAACGTAATTCAACAACTTTCATATAGTTTTACTACTATAAAATTTTCTAGATTTAGCATGAAAATGATTTTATTGGGGGCCGAGGAGATGGTTCAATGGAATAAGCACTTCCCTGGCAAGCGCAAGGGCCTGAGTTCAATCCCCAGTTCCACCCAAATAAATAAATAAATAAATAAATAAATAAATTTTATTTGTGTGGA
>NW_004524725.1:4926316-4926754 GCF_000260255.1 Octodon degus | reverse complement strand
GATCTCAAGTCCGCATCTTGTACAGCAATTAACCACTAAGAAGAATATATGCAGTGTATTATTTGTTGAAAAATAAAAAAAATCATTAAAAAAGAAGTTATTGTAGCATATTAAAAGTAATTAATAATGTTTTTAAAAGTGTAAGTCAAGATTTTGTTTATGATCATGTTGGTAAGTGATCACTGAGATGATCGATAGCAGAACCCAGAATCTGACACAACTGTAAATACATCATGGGAAGCTACAAACCTAAAGAAAAGCAGTAACACAGAGTCAAACGATGAAAAATTACTAAATTGAAACTGCAGACATAAGGGACAATCTGATCAATCCAGGCTGACAAGAGCCTTCCTAAGAGAAGTCAGGTAACCTGGCATCGGCTGTGAAACAATGTAAGACCAAGCCTGAGCAGAATCTGACAATGATCAGATATTAAAA
>NW_004524725.1:4924264-4925684 GCF_000260255.1 Octodon degus | reverse complement strand
TGTACATATACTGTGATTCTGGCTAGGTAAATAAATAAATGTATGTGTTTGTGATAAATCTCTAAAGAAATATTTCTTTTTATGAAAAGCTTAATAAAATTTCCACTTTACCTATATTAGCATTCTATAATTCTTTTTTTTTAATTTTGTGACCAATTCTTGGATTCTGAATGTTGCTTTCTCCTCACTGCACCGTGTTATTATATGCTTCAAAGTTGTGTGATAACTCAGTCAATAACTTTTATCCTTTCACTTCCAGGAGTTATTCAGCTACATTTCTCATTTCATGGGTCAGCTACTTCCTTTGTTCTCATCTATGAAGGATAAACCCAACCTTTCTTATTGGATTGCAGGCAGGTAGTGCAAGTCTTAACTCTATTATGGATCTTGACTTGTCACAGATGAATTGCTTCTCTTTGATACAACTCGAACAATCCATCTAGTGTAGAGGAAAGTGCCACCTGTGTGTGAGGAAAAGCACAGCTCACAACGAACGGATGCTTCTCTTGTTTGCAATGAGTGGTGGCTGTTGGTAGATGACAAATCCTCTGTCAGTGTGAGGCTCTAAGTCGATTGCCCATTGAAGGACAGATATAACTGAAAAGGTTATTACAGAGATTATAAAAATGTAACATGGGCCATTTCTTTTAAAATTCAACTATTAAATGTGACACAGGCTGCAAAATTTTATTTTTTATTGTAAGTGTAGTAAAATATACATTTTATGTTTTGGTAAGTGGTACAGAAGAAGGAAATTTACTTTATAGGCTTACAAAGTTTTGGAGAGAGTTGATACAGATACAACTAAGATAAAGATATCTCTGTTTTTATCTGTTTTTTCCCTTTATACAAAATACTGATTTTCATTTCTCTAATGTAATATGATCAAATTATAGAATTCTTTTCAATGAAAACAAATGCAAACATCCTGTGTCAGTGAAAAGTCCTAGGTTTATATTTAGTATTTAGTATTTAAAATATTTATGCTGTTTTTGTTGGGAAAATTATCAAAAAGTTGTCTTCATAGTTTCATCATTTAAAAAACTTTTTAAAGTAGAAATTGATATCATAAAAAAATGACTTACCTAAATATGAATAAGATAGTGCTTGTGCTTTTCTAGTTTTCACAGGATTTTATATAGACTTAACTGTTACTCCAAGTAATAAATTATA
This sequence comes from Octodon degus, assembly GCF_000260255.1. Classification (NCBI taxonomy): domain Eukaryota; kingdom Metazoa; phylum Chordata; class Mammalia; order Rodentia; family Octodontidae; genus Octodon; species Octodon degus. Next base: position 4,924,511 of record NW_004524725.1, on the reverse strand, counting down.
CATACTATCCTGGGAATAAAACCCTTGTTAAAATTCAGGAAAATGTGTTAGTTAGTATACAGGGTAATGTCAGTGGACTTTAAAGCAATCAAAACGAAGTTAATGAATTTCCAATTAGAAAATACTCTTCGAGCTTATCTAGAGAAATAATGTCTGTGTAGTTTTCTGATGAGTAAGACGAGGTGTATTGTTAAGTACCATATCCCCAAATTGGAAAAATGATGCTGAATTGTAAGAAACAGAAAGC
>NW_004524725.1:4918899-4923249 GCF_000260255.1 Octodon degus | reverse complement strand
TCATCGATCACTTTCCTCTTTGGCCCCATAATCTTCTTGATCAGAAAATTTGGGACAATACCGAGGTACATGACATTACAGTACACGTTGTCATATGTCCTGAGTCTTAATTGACCTTAGAAGGTTAGTGCCAAAATGTTGGCTTTCCTTGTAACTCTCCTTTTTCTCTAATAAAATGTGCATTTCATAACATCTATAGCTTTATAGGTATAGATATGACATTTGATGTTTTAGTGATACATAGAAACAATGCTTTTTTTCATTTAGTTTTGTTTCAGGGCAAGGTCTCACTGCATGGTTCAGATTATTCTTAAACCCACTAGGTAGCCTGACTTGCAACACTCCTCCTGCCTCAGCCTCCCTAGTGCTAGGATGACAGGTGTGCGCCACCATGCCTGGCTTCAAGAACCAATACACTTTAAAATATATTTTAAGATAACTATTCTACTTTTGAGTTATATTTGTTTACTACATAAAAAATGGTACTTTAAGAATTCATATAATTTGAATATATACATATATATAATTTACATGGCAAATATTTGTCAGCTATATAAAAATCTATTAAACAATATTTGTATCTTTTTCATTTTGGAGGAAGAATCTTACAGAACTCACCAAAATACATTGTTTTTCTTGTTTTTTTAATACCTCTATTATATTTTACTGTTATTTTAGATGCATTACTTCATATTAAATGCTTTTGATTTTTTATTCAAATAAATGCAACTAGTACACTGTCTTTTCTCTTAAAATAAGGGTTTGTTACACTATTTTATTAATATTTGTTACACTATTTTATTCTGATAACATACGCAACACTGCTGTATACATTTTCTTTATGTCATTGTCAATTACCATGTTGGACACTGTTTCATATTTACTTCATTCATTTCCCTCTCTCTGTTTTATTTATTTTTAAAATTTGCTTGTGTTTCTTTTGTTATTTGAATTTTTATTTTTTTACATACATGTTTGCAGTACATAATAATTGCATTCATGTAGGTGTGTTGACTCATACACATAACATCTGAATTCTGGGTTCATCCTTCCCCACTCTCCTCTCACCTTCCATTTCTTGTTCATTTTTCCTTATGGGAAAAGGGTCCACTTCCTTGTTCTCCTGTTATCATGTATCTACATGTCTTGCATTTTGCTCATATCTTGGGATCCTGAGTCTCCAATTCATTTCACTCAACATTACAGTCACCAAGCACACTCATTTTCCTATGAATGACTTAGGTTTATCCATCTTAAGAGAGATTTCAGCTTTCCAAATTGAGCAGGCTAGTCCAAAAGCAGCTGAAACATAAGTATTCAAATGTGGAGGTACTGTGAGATCTGTAAGGGTCACAAGTGTGCAGCACTCTTTGGTCAAATCCAGTCATCCGAGGAAGTCTTGACATAAACCACAACACAGGTCTCAGTCATTCATTATAGAAGCTTCACAATCGTATTTTAAACAATACACAAACAGGAATAGGAAGAATTGTGGTCATTTTGCAGTCAATTACAGTTACAAATTTGAGCAGCAACTATGATAGATTTCAATTAAGCACCCTGCTTTCTAATTTTTACATGCTTGGGATAGATTCTTCTGATTTGTTTGGTTTTGTTTTTCTTTCATGCTTATGATTCATGAAAATCTTCATGCTCATGAATAATCCTCCTATGGTTTGAGTCCAGGTGTCCCATCCCCAAAGCCCCATGTAGTCATTGGGGTGGCTTCTAGAGTTTGTGATTAATTCATGATCCCATGCTGGGGTAGCAAGTGTGATGTCTACCCGCCCTGGGCAGGCGGCCTGGACGCAATGAGGGAGGGAGAGAGGCTTCCGTTGCCTCTGCTGCCACTGCTCCCCACGTGGGCGATGGCTGTTCTGCTGTTTACTGCCGCCATGAGCTGCTGCCCTCTGCCATGTGCCAGCCTGCCTTGCAGCCAGGCCAGCGTGAGCTGAAACGTCCACGAACTTTGAGATAATTAATCTTTTCCTTCTTTATTTTTGAGTGTCCTGTATTTTGTCCCAGCAGTGACAGAAAATAACCAAGACAGGTGCTCTCTACTGGCATTCCTGCATACTTGTTTTTATTCTCTTAATAGATCTGTCTTAAAAAGAGACTGTTATGTGATGATAATCATAGTAAAAATGGATTTACTTATTAAAGATATATTACACACACTACACTTGCACAAAAATATTAACATATTTGAACTTAGTCATTTTACCCAGCATGGTATTAATACTTAAGCTCTTGTTGTTTACATAATCTGGATAATAAACATGGAAATTTAGTTAGAACATGGAAATAAATAAATTCCTGTAAATAAAAAATGCATTCATATGGGAAAATGTACTCTCTTTATTCAAGTTTGTATTCTCATGTCCTATTTAAAAGTTTCACAAGTTTAATAAATGGTTTGTATTTGCTTTTTACACAAAAGTAGGGGAATTAAATTAATCAAGATAGTACATAATTTAATTATTAGGTATCATAATCACACTCCAATAAAGAACCATTTTGTATATGTATGTAGGGCTATATAATTACGTAGCTATTAAATCACATTTTGATCTCTTAAATGCTACTACTAACATCATATTCAGATTGGAGAAATAAAATCAAAAATTTGTTTTCCATTTCTATGTATATATATATATATATATATATATATATATATATATATATATATATATATATATATGCTTAGCTGATGGAAGTTTTTTAAAATCATGTTTTCTATTCAGCATAATATGTTGTACTAAAAATACATAAATTACTGTACCATTTGAAGGATTCACAATAAACATGAAGCATCATAATTGAAATAAATGGGATGGGATGCCAGAATGAAAGATTCAAAATAAACCCGGCTGTTCTGCCCATCATTCATCTCATTAAGGATGCGATCTTGATGAAATATGTATAAATACACTTTTCCCCACAATGTTGATAGGTTTTAGTTTGATTTATTAGAAAGATATTTTGAAATTATTATTAAAAAGAAGAAGCTGAAATTATTTAACTGGCTGAACAATAACTACAATGCAATTAACTCTTATCATAAATATCATTAAAACATCACAATAACACTGTGATTGATTATATGCTATAAGATTACAGAATTCCAAATCTAAATGTTATGAATATCTAACAGTTTAAACCCTGATGATTAAATATTCATCCCTAAAACCAATTCTAATATGATAAGTGGTTATCGTTAGATATCACAGTAATTTATTTTATTTATTGCATCCCTGATGCTTTTTACATCTAGGATATAAACTAATATAGTGTGTTAAAGTTTAAGAAGGAAGATTTCTTATTTCTTCTTATAGGTATTATAAAAAGGTGGGTTTTCCCCGCTGAATTAAGTGTCTTGCCCTGAGCACCAAAACATTATACTTTATCTCTTCACAGGTTCTAACGGAAAAGTTTTGACGCATGGATGGAGAGCTGTGAAATGTGTTGATTATGAAGTAGAAAACAGAAGAACAGCATACTGAGATGGCTGCACAAGATCGAAGCTGAAATGCAGAGGCATTTCCTGAGACACAGTCAGTAGCATGGGGTCTGTGAACACAGGTGTTGATGTGGGGCTGGTTCACAGGCACTGAAATACTGATGAATCAGTAGACTATTAAACAGAAATAAAGAAAATACAAGCAAACAAACAACCATTGGGTTTGAGAATTGTGCAGTGTCTTAGAAGCCCTCACTGGAAATAAAAGATTCTCTCCAATGTTGATCAGCTTGGAATGGATTTCCACATTTCTCTGGGGTCCTGAGAAAGGTTCCGGTCACCGTTTGACTACTTTTCTTCTGCAGCTATCATAAAATATTGCAAAGTTAGTTGTGCATGTTTCTTAGCTTGTGACTATTTTCCTACATCTTGTAAGACAAGAGCAGTGCAGCATTTTCAACTCTCAGCGCTTCCATATCAGATTACATTATTATTTATGTCTCAAGTGCATTTCTTCTGATTTAAAAGATGCCTATAAACTTTTTTAGCAAATTCAAAAAATCAAGAAACTTCCTCTATCTCAAAACCCTTCATCTGGTAACAAGTGAAAAGTAACATTTGTCATATAAACTTAAGTATTCTCAATTTTCTTTGATAAGCTTAGAGATATCTGAAGGGCTTTTCTTTTGAATCCATCACACCAAAGACTTCAAATTGTTCACCTCTCAATATGAGGGCCAAGAATTGAAAATCTAATTTGTGAAAACATGATCTGAACCTGGTTTGCTGGGAGCAATTTGTTTATGGGCTAAATTAATCATGACCATTTATGTTTTTAATTATATTTTGAAGGTGTATTCATTGGAGACAGAATTAAGTGCTAGCCTGGT
>NW_004524725.1:4916499-4917390 GCF_000260255.1 Octodon degus | reverse complement strand
CAAAAAAAAAAAAAAGTAACAACATGTAAATATTGTTCTTTCTACTTTTTATAGAATGATAGGATTATTTAAGAATATGACAACAATACTTTCTTGTTTCTGCAACAAAATATTTGACTCCTTCAATTTAAAAAGCACTATATTTCAGGTCACCCCACGGTGTCTTGGGTTTGCAGTCGATGATCATCTGGCTTCAGAGAAGGAAGCACATGATTCACAAGATTGGCATACAAAAGCTGCTTTAACCATTGTAACTGTAAGGGAGCGAGGGAGGAAGAAAGAGACAGAGAGAGAGAGAGAAACAGAGAGAGAGAGACAGAGACAGAGACAGAGAGACAAAGACAGAGACAGAGACAGAGACAGAGACAGAGACAGAAACAGGGACAGAGACAGAGACAGAGACTTCAGAACTACATGTGCAGTGGCTTACGTCCTCCAAGTAAGCCCCACATCACATCCACCATGACCTCCTCAAATGACTCACTGACTGATGTGTCTAGCAGGCCCAAAGTCCTACTGCCTCCTGACAGCCCCACCTCTGATCACATGAGATGTCAGTTAACATTTTAGATCTAAACCGTAAAATTCTGCTTCTGGTTCCCAAGAGGCTCATGTTCATCTCATTATGCAAAATACATTTAGTCTATCTTTGAGAGGTGCCAAAATCTTAATGGTATTTCTCAGAAGTTCAAGTTCAAAGTGTCTCAAACTAACTCTTAGCTATGAGCACCTTACAAATTACAGATAGTAAATTCTATTTCCCATGCATGTAGTAACTATCGACAAGCTTATAAATTTCATAAAGAATCTACATGTATTTCTCAAAGAACAAATAGATACAATTATATATACATATATGTATATATATATATATATATGATCTGTTTTTCT
>NW_004524725.1:4910995-4912313 GCF_000260255.1 Octodon degus | reverse complement strand
TATGCTACTGAAATTGTTTATTAATTCTAAGCTTCTTGGTGGAGTTTTTTTGGTCTTCCACGTAGAGTATTATGCTACCTGCAAAAATAACAGTTTAATCTCTTCTTTACCTATTTTTTGTTCTTTTCATTTCTTAATGGCTTGAGCTAATGATTCCAGAACTATATGGAACAGGAGTGGTCTTAGAGGAAATTCTTGTCTTGTACCTAATTTGAGAACAAAATATTTCAGCTTTTCTCCATTTAAAATTATGTTTGCTGTTGTTTTGTCATAGATGGCTTTTATCAGATTAAGGTATAGGCCATTTAATGCCATTTTCTGTAGGGCTTTGAACATGGTTGATAGTTGGACTTTGTCAAAATCCTTTTCTTGGGTCAACCTGATAGGTCAGTGGACTAAAGCACCTACTTAGGCAGACCATAGTGGCCAGGGTTCGATCCCTGAACATGCAATGCTGGCCCTACTCATGAGGCACACTGAGATGGTGATCAAGACTGGGCATGGTGGTATGAGCTTATAATGCCAGCACTTGGGAGGCTGAAAACAGGAAAATCATTATGAGTCTGATCTCTTAGTGAGACCCTGTAGACGCTGTTCTCCATGCAGAAAAAAAAGTCTTTTCTGCATCAATTGAGATGATCTTGTGATTTTTGGTTTTGGCTTTATTTGTATAATGTATTGCATTTATAGATTTGTGTATTCCTCCTTGCATCCTTGGGATGAATCCTGTCTGGTTGGGCTGTATAATCTTCTTGATGATTAACTGTATTCTATTGGCTGGATTTTATTATGGATTTTTGCATCTATGTTCATGAAAGAGATTGACCTGTAATTCACTTTGTTTCAGTCTTTCTCCAGTTTTGTTTTCAGTATGATACTTGCCTTCAGGAATGATTTTGGGAACATCCTTTTTAAATTCAATGAAGAATTTGAGAAGTATTGGAAATAAATCTACCCAAAATTTCTTGTACGATTCATCTGTGACTCCATCAGGATCTGGGCTTTTCTTTGTTGGCAAGTTTTTCATTACATTTTCAATTTCATTGGATGATATTGGGTTATTCAGAGTTTTTATATCTTCCTCATTCAGTTTTTGCATCTTTTGTACCTACCTAGGAATATGACCACTTCTTCTGTGTCTTTGATCCTGTGAGGGTTAAGATTGTCAAAAAGCTATTGATGATATTCTGAATTTCCACAGGATCCATAGTAATTTCTCATGTTTCATTTCTTAATGCTTGAATTTGAAAATTTTCTTCCGTCTTTTTGAGGAGATTGGATAAGGGTTAATCAGTTTTATTTAATCTTTCAAAGAGCC
>NW_004524725.1:4909185-4909979 GCF_000260255.1 Octodon degus | reverse complement strand
TTTCTTTTTGGCAGAACCGGGGATTGAACTCAGGCCCTTGCACTTGCCAGGGAAGTGCTTATTCCATTGAGCCATCTCCCTGACCCCAAGGCTTTTGCTTCTTGATTCACTCCGCCAGTCTATTTCTTTTAATTGGTGAAGTGAATTCATTCATATTGGTTTTTATTATTGATACATATTGACATAAGTCTGTCATGTTATTTTGCTGATGTTGGTTCCCTACTTTTCTCTTGTGTTTAATAGTTTGCCGTGTTTGGTGTATTCTTTCTGTTATTGCTATTGAAATTGTGGGCATTTTGATTACTTTCTAGAATATCTTTTAGCATTCTGTATAGAGTTGCTTCAGTTGTCATGAATTTCTTTAGTTGTCTTTTTTTTGCCATGGAACTATTTCACTTCTCCATTAAACTTGAAAGAGAGCTTTGCAGTATATATCCATCTGAGTTGAAATTTGGTTTTTTGGTAGGACTTGAAGTACTTCACTCCATGCTCTTCTTGATTTGTTGGATTCTGAGAAGAAATCTGCCATGATTCTGATGGGGTTACCTTTAAATGTGATCTATTTCTTTTTTCTAGCAGCTTTTAGTCCAATGTTTTTATACTGAATATCTGGGATTTTGCTTATTAAATTTCTCGGTGTAGTTTTGATTGAGTTGATATTATTTGGATTTCTATACACTTTGTTTACCTGAATTTCAGATTGTTTCCCCTTATTTGGGAAGTTTTCTGCTTCTACTTATGCCCATATTCATTTTATGTTGCTCATGTTGCATCCTTCTATCTCATTGATGCCA
>NW_004524725.1:4901478-4902143 GCF_000260255.1 Octodon degus | reverse complement strand
TGCAGTTATAACCTTAGTACCTACTGAAATTCAGGTGCAGATCTACAAAGTTTGGATTTATCCAGCAGTGCCTGGCTCGGGTCTGGCTGCTCTGCTCAGCTCCTTCCTGTTGCTGCCCTTGGGAGTAAACCTGTTGTGCCCCTCTGGCAAGATGTTCTGCTCCTGGACTAGCTGTGTGGTTTGGTCCCCTACTCTCTCTGCAGGGATTGCAGCTGCAGAGTTAAACCTCAGTCCTGTATGCCAGGCCTGAGCTGAATTTGGAGGGGACAAGGTGGAGTACAGGGAAAGGCAGGTCTCCCACACACTCACCAGGTCTGGGCTAGGCCTGGATCTGGGGGTCCCCAGAACGAGGCAGAAATTCTCACTGATCAGGCAGGTGAGGGGTATGCTATGCAGTGTTGGGGGGTCCCAAAAGGGTAGAAATGGGTCTCAGCCTCGCTGTGCCTGGGCTGGGACTGGCAGGTCCCCCCAGCACAGGGTAGATGGAAGCTCTCCCACACAATCACCTGGCCTGGGCTAGGACTGTATCACTCTAGTTGTTTTCAAGAGATCATTCTTTACCTTTTTACTAGCTACAATGGTTTCTTCAAGGTCTAAGAGTCTATGTTCACTTACATTCAAAATTTTTTGCCAACTTTTAATGGAGTTTTAAATTTTTTGTATAT
>NW_004524725.1:4896014-4901126 GCF_000260255.1 Octodon degus | reverse complement strand
AGTGCTGAGTCCAATGAGCAATCTCTCCAATCTGTTTCTTGCTAATATGTTCAATCTACTCTTATCTTTTCATTGCATACTTTAATCCATTACCATTTAAGGTAATTCTTGATATATCCTGTCTTACTGCTTTATATTTTTATTATATTTTTTTCTTTCCTCAGCTTACAGTCTTTGAAGTTAATCAATTTAGTCTAATAATGACTTTTGAGTTTTTTTATTAATTTTATTGAGAACCAAATAGTAATGAGACAATTTCAAAACAGGATAGTAGGACAGTTACAATAATTATTATATTGCATATTGTTGTCTTCATAGTAGTTATTCATAGCACAAGATGCAGACATGATATCCTGTTCATACACTATTAGTACAAATCTTACTTTTGATTGAATTAAGAGAAAGTAGCTATATATCTAACCTATTTTGTATATACAGATACAAAATGGTCCTTCATTTATATCACAGTTTTTCATTTAGTTTTGTCAGAGATGGGTATTCCGTTGTCATTTAAAAGTTGTAAGTGCATGAATTCAGCAAAATAATCCAATATAGTCCAATAGTCATAGTGCATTATCCGTAGGACTGTGCAGACCTCAAAAGTTATCTCTGAGATTGCTGGCTCCAGACCTTGTTCCCTCTTCTAGCTGTGCTTTCTCCAACCCTCTTTGGTTTTTTTTTCCCATAATTTTATTGAGAAACAAATAGCAATGAGACAGTTTCAAATCAAATTGGTAAGACAGTTTCAATAGTTATCACGTTACATACTGTCTTCCTAGTGGTTATTTGTTGTACAAGATGCAGACATGAGATCCTATTCACAAACACTATTAGAACAAATCCCTCTATTCATTGAATATTTAAATGACTGAACTAAACATAAAAAGGGGTTACAGATGAATGACCATTTTGTATCTGTATCTTCAAAATGCTTAGGATAGATATATAGTTACATTCTCTCAATAATGTCTTTTGATACTATGCTTATTAGCTTGTTTTTATTTTTTTGTTCCAGATACTGAGCTAGGGACCTTATCAAGCAGGCACTTATGCCTGAGCTATGAGTCCTGCATGATATAATGTTTAGCACCACTTGTTCCATTAAATATAGTTGTGTTTTGGCATTTCCAAAGCAATTTGATTGTAAAAGATTATTTTCAAACATTTGCCAAACAATATGGTCATAAATAGAACAAAAGTATCTAAAAATTAATATGCTGAGCTGTAAAAGTCTCAAGTCATCAACTTCTGACATTGCCAGTCCTATGGATAATCCACTACTATTATGGACTACTGGACTATATTGGATTATTTTGCTTAATTCACACACCTACAATACTTAAATGGCAATGTAGTACCCATCTCTGACAAAACTAAACACAAAAAGGGGATACAAATAAAGGACAATTTTGTATCTATATATACAAAATAAGATAGATATACAGCTACTTTATCTTAATTCAATGAGAAGAAAGATTTGTACTAACAGCATTTGGACAGGATATCATGTCTGAATCTTGTACAATGAATAACCACTACTAAAACAACAATATACAATGTATTAATTATTGAAACTATCTCACTAGTAAATTTTGACACTGTCCCATTGCTGTTTGTTTCTCAATACAATTAATAAAAATAAAAAAGAAAATGTACTAATGCACACACTTGTCACTCTTATCAATATTATGCAATTTTCATGTCTTAATTTGTACCTTTCAAATTTTTTTTATTTTTGTGTTTTCTTCTTGATGTACTAATATATAGATAATTGTATCTATTTGATCATCACATTACTCAGAAGATTTATGCCCTAATTTCACTGTCCTACTAACCTGTTTTGAAATTGCCTCAATGCCATTTCTTTCTCAATAAAATTAATGTAAAGAAAAAAAACAGGAAAATAAGGGTTAAGAAAATACAAAGAATAAAACAGATTTTTATAAAATTCCCATCCTGTAGTTCATTCACAATAATTAATATGTGATGAGCTTCTTCTACTTTATTTTGTTTTAGGTGAGTTTATTCCCTGAATATTCTCTATCATTTTTAGTGTCCAGTATTGTCTACTCAGTAAAGAATTTGTTATTTATTTCACTCTGTAATCTAAATTTGTTTGTGCCTGTTTTTCCAAGATTTTCACACAAACCTATTAATTTGTCTGAATCTGTAGTGATTTCCACTATTTTTCCACTACTTGTTACACTACACATATGTTTATCTCGAATTTGTAGCTGCTGTGCTATCTAACATAAACCCAGGGGAGTTACTAAGACTAGAGTCCATTTCTACAAGTTTCTCCCTGGGGCTATGGTAAACTGAGTTATCACATCCACAGGCACTGGCTTGTGGTCAGACCTTTCAGGATCCTGCAGACACTGGGGAATGTTATGGTGGAGGAATAAGTTCCAGGCTCCTGTACCATGACTGTAGGCACAGATTGTATAATGTCATTTCATATCCTAAGCCCAGGTTTGATTCATCCAGCATATCATGCAGATAGGTTACAACAGTGCTTCTGGCTGTCCAGTGTTGAGTTGAACTCAAGATTCAAGAATGCAGAGTGAATAATGCAGGACACAATAAAAAATCTTACAGATTATACTATATCTCTTTCTGTAAAAGGGAAAGTTTCAGTGTCTCTTTGCTGGAGAGTGAAGGTTCTTAGGATCTATACATTGTTAAGTTTCACTAGCCCAACAATATATTTCATGAATTCCAATAAATATATCCGTGTTCCACAATATGCTGTCTAACATTGGGCTAATGTTAGAAAATAAACACTTGGCTATAAGGGCTGATGGTAACCTGGTTCACACCTCAATTTTACACATTATTAGAGTTGCACAGCTTCAATTATTGATGATGCAGTGAACTCAAGATTAATTCACCAGAGAATAGGTGTCTGTCTGGTGCAGGTATATTTAGAAGCTTTGTCTGTGAACTCTATCTATGCACATTGCTCTAGAGATATGGAAAGTTAAGAGGAGAGAGGTGGCAGAAATGGTAGCTTGGTTGTAAGGGTAGATGTAAATCAGGGTGGATGGGCTAGGGTGCTCTAGATCAACTCCAAGACTGGCAATGATTCCAGAACTTGAGTGTTTTGAAGTTTCATGTCTCTCTTTGATGTTGAATCAGAGTCTATAGGCTTCTTCTCCAGGTTTTGGCCTGGATGTGGTGTCTCTTTCCATAGTCCTGACACTGACTACAAATTGATATCTTGTTCTAGCTTTTCCACCATTGTTGAATCAGTATAGCATTACTGCCCAAGAGTTTCCTAATTTGGGGGAGAGGTGATAAAGGAAGTCACGTACTTGGCTAATGCTATTCTACTGGCTAAGTGCAATGGGAACTGACCTGGGAGAAGGGGGTGGGTGGTTTGGTTTTGCCCTGGGTAATGAGCTTCAGGTTACTGGCCAGGACTTTCACTTAATTCCTTTCCTTCCATGAAACACATGGCTTCGGCCAATGCTCTTGAGTGTAAAGGACAAGGGACACTCTTTCCAGCACTTATTCTGAGCCAGTCACCTTAACAAGATTAGTGTCATTATTTCTAGTTGTTCAACACAGTGGATTTAATGCTCCATAAATATTATAATCATGTGTGGACATTACATAGCACGTGGATGGTAATAAATCTCTTAAACTTACTCTATCATTTGCTGAAAGTGCATTATTATGAGGTTGCATAATTGTTTTAACATTATAAACACATAGGAATTTAAAAATACCTTTCTGAGTTACGCTAATATACAGCCTAATTAACAGCCACAGGTTCATTTATTTTAGAGACCACCCATGGAGATTGTTTTTTCTTATCTCAATGAAGCACAAATATTTACTTAACAAGAAAGAAATGCAAAGTCAGGGAGGAATTAATACATTAAAATACCCTGTCTCTTAGTGGGACAACACAATTCTCTTCGAGATTTAGGAACTATTTGTTTGTTATTTTTTGGTAAGCTTCTATCCATTTGGCATGCTCCAGTGTCTCAATATCTTAGCATTTGTACCAAGTACAATTGTTACTGATTTTAGAATCTCTGCAGTCAATCCAAGGAGAATATGTAGATAATTTCCAATCCCAGATTAAGTTAAACATTTACAAAGATCAGTTGATGTGTATGCAAATTTGAAAAATTATGATAAAAATATTTTATGCATTAAAATAGTAATTTCTCACAAAATATTCTTTTATTTTGTCAAACAAACCCAGAAGTATTTGTATTTAATTCATGCTGTACATTTTGGGTTTAGCAAAATGCTGAAATATTTTCTTAAGATTATTTACATTTAATTATTCTCTCAATTTAAAAATACAGAGTAAAAGAGAATTTATACAGTGCATTATTAGCTTAATAAACAGAAAAATGCCAAATCTCTACAGAACTTGATAAGGAAACTAAATCCTCTATTACATTAAAAAGTAAATTTAGCTTTATTTGCATTTTCCATGGTGTTTTGATAGTGTTACTGCTGTAAAATTCTTCAAGATCTAAAGAAAAACGTTGAAATTCTTCTGTTCCAATAGCAACTCTATTAATAGAATGGGAGAGAATCGTGATGCTTCAGAGCTTTCGGCTGATGGAGAGAATATAAGGTCTTCTTACTTCCAAAGTGGAATTGAACTGAAATTACATCCAGTAGACATTCAAGTATGAACTAAAATAAAACAAAATACTAAAATGAAGTAGAACAGGATTTCTGATTTTCTGATGTTCAAAGGAAGATAAAAATCTTCTTTTATATATACAAATATTTGAGAAATTTATATTTTTAAAACAACGTTACTTGCTTTAATTAAAATAAGAATGATGTAGCCATGAACCTGCCAGATATAATCAAATATAATTTGTGTCTCATATGATGCTGATGGATGTCAGGTAGAATTTACTGCAAGATAAATTCTGAGTTACATTAATCATCAACTTCCAAATTTCCCTCAAAATATCAAATAATGATATTCAAAATAGCCATTTAGAGTAAGTGTCAAATAAACATTTTCACACCCATCAATAGTATTCTAAGCACTGATTTGTAAATCATAAAATACTTTAGATTTTTTAAATGACACAAACTTTCTTTCTTTCTCTCTTTCTTTCTTTCTTTCTT
>NW_004524725.1:4892905-4894713 GCF_000260255.1 Octodon degus | reverse complement strand
TTTGTGTGTTTCTAACTGGCTTCTCAGGCCAGACAGTGGAAAAGGAACACTGTGTCAGAGGGGAATAGAGACTGTACACATAGTGTCAGATATGAAATCAGCATGGTGTTAGAGACAAACAAGCAAAAAACATAGGCCTGAGGATCAGTGGAACAGCAGATGCAGAAGCACCCCTCACACATTCAGCTCATACACTGAGCTGTCTTTCCTAAAGACAGCTTATCATTCAAAAAGGATCTTAACATATCCAGTGGAAGAAAGATAGTCTCTTAAATAAGTGGTGCTGGGAAATCTGGCCTTCGACATGCTGAGGATGAAAATTAAACATATTATTGAATATATGTGTCTGCTTTTTAAAAAAACATGGATTAGAAGGGCCTGGCAGACAGCTCAGTGGACTAAAGCAGCTGTTTAGGCAGAGCCCAGTGGCCGGGGTTTGATCCCAGGAGGGCTCTTCCAACCCTACCCCTGAGGCTCAATGAGGGGCCAACTGGCATGGGGCATGGTGGTGCTCACTTGTAATCCTGGTGCTTGGGTGGCTGAAAATAGAAGAATCCTTGAGTACTATCTATGTAATGAGACCCTCTAGAACCTATAGACTCTGTACTAAATGCAAGAAAAAGTATGGATTAGCTTTCATATTGAAACATGTTATTATTTTTCAGGGAGATATTTTGTCTTGATTTTTCCTTTCTCTATATACTATGCAATTTACTATCATAAATCCTACCCAAATTTTGTCTCTAGCCAGGCCTTTCCCAGACATCTAGGATTTTCCGTAAAATTCATGTGATTTAGGACATTTGTGTGTAAGCTATGATTTATGAAATAATTAAATTTGTAAAGATAGTCCACATTTACAAGTCCACTGCTTTGGGGTTGTAGAACAGGCAACGCTTTCTCTGCTGCACAACACCATTTCTGTCTCCACATTGAGTCTATCTCTACTTAAACCCTTGTGTTGCACACTGAGACAAAAATGTTTTAGAAATATTTAATTACATAATCCACTCGCATCCTTTGCAGTAAGCACTTAGCTGTGATTGTATGATTAAAATGATGATAAAAACTGTCATTGTTGCCGACCATTTGTGGTGAGCAACAACCCTCCCCAATTGTGCACATTATTCTACTATACAACCTCACACCTTGTCTTGTGGGCTTTCTTCTTTGTGGAACCCTCATTCTCTCTTGAGGTGACTTTTCTCACTTAGTTCTCACAGTCTGTATAATATCTGAGAATTTCTTACTGTTGTTTTTACCCAAATGCTTTAAAATAATTCTCAAAATAAGATTTTTGATTCCTTGCCATTTAGATAGAACAAAGGAAAGATTCTGAGAAAATTTTCCATTTATCAAAATATGTTTTAGGCCAGGGAGATAGCTCAGTGGTATAAGTGCCTTCCTGGCAAGTGCAAGGACCTGTGTTTGATCCCTGGAACTGCATGCTGTGCCTGCCCTGGAATGCCCAGGCATGCTAAGCCAGCCACTGAAACTGGGCCTATTGGGGTACGCCTCCGATCCCAGTGCTGGGGAGGCTGGGACAGAGGGATCACTCTGAGTACCAGCTGCTTAACAAGACCTTATAACAAACACATAAACTTATATATGCATTACATTTGTTGCATTTGGAATCTCTGATATATTTAAATTCCCCAAGTTCAACATTCAAATCTCTAGCTATAATATTTATCATATTCTTAGCCACAGTGAGTTAAGAGAGATAAATGATAGCAGAAACGGTATCAAATAAATGTTTTATTTTTATTTTTATGAAAACATTTTATTTTAATAAAATTTTGTGTTAA
>NW_004524725.1:4887865-4891384 GCF_000260255.1 Octodon degus | reverse complement strand
TTATTCAGAGTACAAGATGCAGACATGCTATCTTGTCTAAATAATATTAGTACAAATCTTTCTTCTCTTTGGCCTAAGAGAAAGTAGCTGTATATCTATCCTATTTTGTATACACATACATACATATTTTTCACTACACAATGGTCCTTTATTTATATCCCCCTTTTTTGTTTATTTTTGTCAGAGATGAGTGTGCCATTGCTGTTACAGAAGCATAGTTGGAGAAGTGTTTAAAGGGCCTTTTCATACTTGATGCCCCTTCAAATATTGTAGGTACTTGAATTCAGCAAAATAACCTAATATAGCTTGTGGGTTATCAGCAGAACTGTCAATTGTCAGAAGTTGTTGACTTGAGCCTTTTATAGTTCAGCATATTAATATGGCATTACTAAATGTGTACTGCTTCTAATGTCATATCAACTATTGCTATACTCTCTTTAAAGCAAACGATTTTGAAAAAAGGTAATAAAAGAAAACAAGAGACAAGAAAAAATGTCATAGGATTTACCTGATATATTGTTATATATGGTTGGATTTCTAAATTGCTGTGTAAAAATGTTTTTGTGCTAGCAATTAAATTAATGTTTTGATTCAAATAAATATTACAGGTAGTGTGCTAAAGTAAATTTAATTAATGTTTTCATTGAATTGTAAAAATGTTTATTTTTTTTTTCACACTCTATATGGATTCTGTTGTTTATTCCTTGATTGGTGCAATGTAATATGGTCGCTCAGATTGGCTAGACATTCTGTGTCATTCTTTATTTCTTGCCATACTTTAACGATTTAATATCTGAAGTAGGATTGTGAAAATGTCAATACTTCAGATCATAAATGGAAATGCCACCTCAGTCCCCAAGCTCCAAAATTATATGTAGTAGATGTAATCTTGGTTAAAAATGAGTTGTACAAAACCTGATTGTAAATGTGTCAACAAGTCAAATGTGGCAGCTTTAACTCATTGTTATTGAAAAAATAATATTTTATATAGAGAATGTAACTTATTCCAGTCACTGTTCCATCAGTAGTCATTAAGTATAAACTGTGACAGTTTCCTCTTTATTATCACCATTATATTTAACTTATAGTTAACCTTACCCATGTATCTATCTATCTAATTCATTAGAAAGAAATGAAATAATTTGGTTAATTTGAAGAGCTTGTGTATTTTTCAAATGATATAATTGCTGGATTACTTCATGCTAATAGCAACATGGTTAGTATTATCATGTTAGGTAAGGATGGAGACAATAAAACCATAAAATTATATGTGCTCATTAATACTGATTTCTTTAGGCCATTACTGACACTGGCATGAAACTATCTTTATTTTATTTGCTTAACGTCTCAAGAATGGTATTAGGAAAATAGTAAGAATAGCAGTAAAATGCAAGACCAGAAAGAAAATAGCCTATTGTTCAGTTTCTTTCATCTAGTCTTTTTCACTATGATACAATATGTATCACTTGGTAGCTATTATTCTGGCTAACTAAAAGTAAACTAGACAAAATATTTTCATAAAGAACAGATATTCCTCCGGCAATGAATATGAAACTCCAATATATGCATGAAAAAACTTCATTTCAGCCATTTAAAGTGAGAGACATTTGACTTGAAATTTCTAGAGTTTTTTTTCATGAGTCCTCAAGATGCTTGTATTTGGAGGATAGTAACTATGCTTCCTATTAGAAATAGTAAAATTGTTATTGTACTTATTGAAGAGCAACTTATTCTACAACAAAGGACAAGTCCTTTAACTGTACCCATTTTATGAAATTTTGCTTATGTTGTAGTGTAAATTTTGTGTTCAAATTGCTTTCACTTTTGATATTTTTCATGAAAGACTGATATCTTGGAAACTTTTCAATGTTTCTTTGCTTTGTCAAAGCCAAAATAAAGCTATTTTAATGTCAATATTTATTGATTTAATGTCAATATTTATTGATTTTTATTAATGATAACATAACAAAATATTAGGGTACACTTATAAAAATAGGTATCAGAGGAACAATGAGAAAATGTTTGTATGTTCTACAAAAACCTAATTAATAGCCATTTTAAGGCCAAGGAGATGGCTCAGTGGAATAAGTGCATGCCTGGCAAGCACAAGGTCCTGAGTTCGATCGCTGGTATCACAGAAAAAGAAAAAATGGCCATTTTAATTGGATTTCATATGCCACATTGGAATCCTCATGCAAGAGCAGAATGGACAAAGTGGATAGTAATGGAAAGGAAATAACTAAATAACGTCCTAAAGTAATATGCTACGTATGAGTCACTTACAGGTGCATACACACTCACACAATGTCACGCATGCCTCCAGTCTAGAAATCCGAGATTTTGTAAATGATAAAATATCACTATGAACTACCTTTCTTCTGGGAGCTATACTTTCAATTATGCTTTTTGTGGGTAAACCCAGTGCATTCCCCTGTCCCTGCCCCAATCCTAATTCTTTATTGGGATAAATGCAAGCAATAAACATAAAAATATCATGCAAGATTGAAAGAACGAAATCCAAATGTTGTGAGCATGATATTAGTTAATGGCAAGAATATGTTCTAAAGCAACATGAAAGTCATTTTATGAGTCTCTCTAATTCTATACCTGTTGTTTACACTGTTTTTAGATTTAATTATTAAGGTACTATCAGAGAATATTTCCTGCTATTTATACGTTTACAAATTCAAGATGCCAAGATAATTTGCAATCTTCCAGACTAGTACATATTTTTATTGTTCTGTTTCCAAACTTAATCCAAGTTTCTAGATTTGTTAAAAGAAGTAGATGACTTTCATGTGAAGTAAGGTTATTTCCTAGAAAGGAAGAAGATCAGAGAAAAAAACTCCACTATAAAAATTAAAGATGGCAAAGCCATACTGCCAATGTTTCATATTTTATGGCATTACTGTTTGTATTTGAGGAAGACTGAAAATCTATTTTTATTATGCTTTCTCAGATGGCACTTTGAATTTAAGTTCCATTTTCCATGGCTTAGAGCCTTTCCACCGAATACCTCTGGGACTGACTTTCATCATTCTGGTTCTTAGCCTAGTATAAAATAACTCAGAAAGTTTGAAGGCAATGTATTTTGTCACTTTTGGTTTAAATAACTACAGGGAAAATTAAATAACCTATTAAAAGATAATATACAAATCCTTTGTGTTCTCTTCACTAAAATAACTAATATTATGAAAAAAATTTACAATGTAATTTTGCTCTCTTATAATAGATACCTTAATATATTTAATTGCTTATACAAATAGTAAATAACACATGTTCTGTATTTTCCACATCTTCTGTTCATATCAGGTTCTTTATTATCTGCCAAACCCATAGCATTCTGAAATACAGGTTTTTGTTGGAAGGACTGCTGCAGTGAATCAAAATGAAAAGTCTTATTTTTAAGAGTGACTACCCACCTATTCAAAACAGAACAGTGGCAATAATTTAAAGTAAGTCTCAGTGGTTCTTGCAAGCTGTTCTGTTTCTCTATGATCCTGTTTCAAGTATATATAT
>NW_004524725.1:4883321-4887025 GCF_000260255.1 Octodon degus | reverse complement strand
AAAGAAAGAAAGAAAGAAAGAAAGAAAGAAAGAAAGAAAGAAAGAAAGAAAGAAAGAAAGAAAGACTTGGTCAGATGCTGGCATACATGGATTCCATACATATGACTATCTCATACACACAGATAAACACACATAGTGTGCACATATAAACATGACTAAAACATTATACATATATAATTAATAAATCATGAATGTATAGAAATGCATATGTGCTAAATTTCAGATTCAAAATGCTCCTCCAAATCTCAAGTGTCACAGGTGAGACTTTCAGCAAGCAACTGAATCGTGAGGACACTAAGCCCAATGTCCACGAGCAGAGGTGGGTGCTGCTTGGAAGATGTAGGTCTCGGGAAGCATTTGCTTCTGGAGCTATGTCTCTATTTGGGGTTTGACCATTTCCTTCTCCTTCTTGAGTGTGACAATGTAAGATAGCATTCTCCACTCAGCTGCTTTGGAGCGAGCTGTCCGTGGATTGAAAATTCAGAAACTTTAAGAAAAAATAAGGCCTTTTCACTTAATAATCAGGTGATTCTGAGAAAAGTAAATACAGTCAATGTTTTTATCGCTATGTATGTAAGAAAAAGTGGTCATTCTACAGAAGAAAAGATGAAATGTCATATTAAAGAATAAACTGAGACATATAATATAGGAAACAAAATTATGTAGTTCCTATCAAGTATGTTCAAGGTCAAATGGCTTTTCTGGTTTTTGTGTATGGCAGGTACTGAGGATGGATATAGGATCTCCTACATGCTAGGCAAGCTTTCTGCCACTGAGTTACACAACCAACCATTTAAATTTTGTTTTTAAGTGAAGCGCATTTAAGCATCATTAAATCGGAACGAAAATGATTGAAAATTAATAATATTGCTCTAAGTCTCTGAATTTGAATTACATCATTTCCAGAATTCAGCCCACTTGTTTTCATTTTTCTGGTACCACTACATAATTCAGTAATGATCCTTCTATGAAATATATTTACATTAAAAATTCCAGATTTAATAAATTATCTTATTAAAATATTTCTTCCATAAAACAAAAAATTGCTTTGGAAAATCTTGAATTAGTAGGACACTACTTATTTTCACAATAAATTACAAAGTGTCTTATATTAATAATAACAGTAATAATTATGATTATTATTATTGTTATTGACACATGTCCATGATGCAGCTATGTTTTGGGTCATTCTGGTAATTTTTATTCAGTGACACTGATGTATGTTGAATGTTCGGTATGAAACAATGAAACCTTTTACAATTTTCTAGATAAAGTAAATGGAAGTGGCCAAAATAACTATGCACAAATTTGTGTTGGCCATACGTTAACATTTTCAAAATGGACAATATGATAGACTGCTAGAATTTGTGGAAATATATGGCACCCTGTTATTAGGATGACCCTAAGAGCTAGGTGATTCTGGTTATTTACTACATGCTCCAATAATTCGCAGTAAACTTTGAGTTGAGTTTCAGTTTAGTGAAAGGATGATCTTTAAAATTTGTGTAATTGCAATAACAATGAGGCTAGAAGAATTTAGAATCTTTTAACAACATTTCTCCAGATTTAACAAAATTCCAGAATTGATTAAGAACGCATAGGTATTTGAAAAATGGGTTGAGATAACATAAGGTTTATGTAGTCTGAAAAGAATTGGTTAATTCTAAATCAGTATAAGGCACTGAGATTTTCTTTTTAAAGGATACTCATCTATATTGATGAAGATGGTTCACTTTTACTGATGTATGAAATAATTTTCTTCATTGACCCAAATCTCTTATATTTTTAAATATTGATCTTTCCCTTGATATAATCTACAAGTGCTCATACATTTCCATCATTTTTATTAAACATTACTTCACTTTATTATTTGCCTTTATTTCCACTGAATGTTTGAAGTCCATCCATATTTTCTCAGTGAAATCATAATGAAGGGTATTTAGTAAATTATGTTTTAATATGATGTATTGGGTTCTTTTATTCCTTTTCTTTCTTGCCTTGAAGTTCTACCTGGACCAGACTTTAGAGGTACTTACAACCCTGCTGAAGAATCAAATGTGTGTCTAAATCAACTACAACCAAATGAAATAATGAAGTCAAGAATAATAAGGCCACTTATGGTGACATCCAGCTGTAGGGAAAGGAGAACAATTACAAAAGACCAAAAGAAGCGTTGACCAGATCACACTGACCTTGTCAGCATAAAACATTCTTCAGCTTTAAACAGTTGCATTTTTTAGGTTATTTTATTTAATTATTGTACAACATTTGTATGCTGTGGTCCAATGTCCTTCCATTTCATTGTTCCTATTTTAACTTCCTTTGGTGGTGGTGGTTTTGTTTTAATTCTATGTTATTTTATACCTTAGAGTCATTCATTTTTATGTATCTCTATATTTGTTCCATAAAATGTTTTTTCTTACTTGTTTTTCTCACTTAAAAGAATGCCTAGTTTAGTTATGATTATTAGATGTAATGATTTAGGTGGAATGAAATATGAAAAATACTTCATTCTGATCATTTAAGAGATTTTTAGATAGGAATAGTGACTATAAGTAGTTGTTGATATTATTTTCAACTGTTTAATAATCTTATTCCTTTGTTTTTACATTCCATTGTTTTTGCTTAGAAGCCACTCAGACTAGTACTATTTTGAATGTAATGAATGGTGACTTTATAGTAATCTGATGTTTTTTAATATTTTCTTTGTTGGGCCAGGCAAATAGCTCAGCAGATTAAAGCAACAGCAAGCAGGCTGAGGGAGAGATCTCAATCCCTGGGCCTGCCCTGCTGGCCCTGCCCGGAGGCACACTGAGAGGGCAATTGAGACTGGGAGTGGTGGGAGGCACAGGGCTGTAATTCCAGCTCTTGGGAAGCTGTTAACAGGCGGATCACTATGAGTCTGACCTAGTCGTGAGACCCTAAACACCCTGTAGACACTTACCTAAAAATATATTTTTCTTTGATTTTTTTTCAGTTATTCTAATTATGATACATTTACACATCTATAAAAGTCTTTCAGAATTTCTCGAGTCCTCAAGGTGATTTCTTCTATGCCAAATATTATTTATTACAGCATTTCTCCTAAATTATTTTAACTCTTCACTCCATTTTGAGCTTGTAATAAATGAAGAAAATCTGTTTTGCTCTTGGTTTCATCTTCCATAATACATATTTTTTGACTTTTTTGTTTCTGTATGTGTATGTTCTATTCTCCTGTATTTCATTTTTAAAAATCTTTCTTTACTCTTCTCTCTCTATCTCTCTGTCTCTCTGTGTCTGTGTCTGTGTCTGTGTCTGTCTGTCTGTCTGTCTGTCTGTCTGTCTTTCTGTCTGTCTGTCTCTCAGCCTCGCTCTGAGTGTGTGTGTGTGTGTGTGTGTGTGTGTGTGTGTGTGTGTGTGTTAGTGGGTAGTGACTTCAGGACATTCTTTTCATATACTTTCAGTTTGAGATAGGGTCTCATAATCACACCAAGACAGGGCTGAAATTTACAATCCTCATGCCTTAGCCTTCAGAGTACTGGAATGACAGGTGCTCAAGTTCTTTCTTTGGTTTTAATATGCTTTAAAAGCCCATTCATTAAGATCTAAAACATTGAAGAGACCCAGCATTATACCGAGCAGAAACAGCAGAGATGAGCTAGCAGTGGGATGTGTGTTTTCCTGGGAAGGGTTGCCTTTGCTGAGGGCAGCTGCTTGTTTCT
>NW_004524725.1:4879001-4883221 GCF_000260255.1 Octodon degus | reverse complement strand
TACTTAGAGACAGCTTAGTAATTTTTGGAGATTAATACTTCTTTTCATTCTTTTTGGCCAGAAAACAAGATACTCTCTAGTACAGTGTACCTATGGAGGCAAAATACTAACAATGTCAGAAATAAATTTACCCTTCTATATAAATTTATGTTTTACCTTCTGAAATATAAGCACATGATCTTTAATTTTAAGACATTCTTTTATTGTCCTTTCCATACACACTGAAGTAATGTCGAACATAATTGTTGAAATCTCCTGTGTGAGAATTTCATTTCTTAAGGTGCATTCATGAAACACAAATTATTGCTGTTTAAATTCTTGAGAGTAGTTCTAATATAAGATAAACTCTAGAGATGATGACAATAAAGTCTTGAGTGAAACGTAAGCATAAGAAGGGCTGGGGAGACAGCTCAGCAGCAGTAAGCTTCTTCCTCACAAGCGCAAGGTCCTGAGTTCGATCCCTGGTACCACACACACACACACACAAAAAAAAAAAAAAAAAGCATAAGAACATTTCAGTAGGATAATTTATCTAGATGACGCTTTTACAGAGTCTAATTGGCTTTAAAGTTTAACAAGACTTACCTGGATATTATGGATTGGGGAGAAACTGTAAAATGCAATTGAAATCCACAAAAGTAAAATGAAACTGCTTTAAAACATAAAATTCTCTGGGCTGGCGAGATAGCTCAGCCGACTAAAGCTCCTGCTGAGGCAGGCTTAGGCAGGCGCAGGGACCGCCGTTCCTTCCCTGGCACCGCCTGCAGCGCCAGCCCCGCCCTCAGAGTGGGCTGAGCCAGCCAGACTCCGGATGTGGTGGTGCAGGCCTGTAAATCCAGCGTTGGGGAGGCTGAAGGCAGAAAGATCAACACGAGTCCGAGCTGAATAGTGAGACCCCACAGCAACCAATAACATTAAAAGTAAAAAAAAAAGAAAAACAAAGTATAAAATTCTCTGCTTTATTTATTTAATTTTCGTGGTACTGGGAATCGAACTCAGACCTTACATTTGCAAGGGGGGTTCTTATGCTGCTGAGTTATCTTCCCAGCCACCAAAATTCTAAAAATAAGTACAACATAGTTTCTTTAATGAATCTATAAAATGGTCTTGTGTATATAGGAAGTCTGTAAAATATTGGTACAAAGTGCTAATTTCTTAATATTTATCTGAACATGGTGATGCATCTGATTGTAAAGGTTGAAGAGGGCCAGATGACATGATGACAGGAAGTCTACAGTTCTAGGAAAAGAACCTGCTTGCAGCATTTCAAGACATGCATTTTTGTTATGTACTAGCACGTGTTAATCTTGAAAAGGAGTAGATCTTGATGTGATATGACCACGCAGGCGCTTAGCGTGTGCTTCCTCCCTCAGCTCTTCCCCATTTCCCGCCCCTCTGCGGGGCCTGTAGTCTCTGTACTGCTCTAAGGTTGATTTTACTTTCTGTTTTCCACCTATGAAAGTAAACATGCAACACTTGTCTTTCTGTGTTGTTTATTCCGCTTACCAAAGCATCCCCCAGTTCGGTCCATTTCCTCGCAGATGGCATACTTCATAAGGCTCCACCCTGGGCATCTCCACTGCTTTCTTTCACAGTTCCTTTTCTAATCAGCACCTAGGCTTATTCCATCGCATAGCTGTGGGGAGCGAGGATAAAACACACACGGGTAAGCGCGCATCTCTTCGCTGTGCTGATTTCATTTCCTTTAGCTATAAACCCAAGAGAAGCAGATGGATTATGTGAAATATTTCAGTAAATATTTGTCTCCCAGATTTAATGCTGATAAAAACATGATATATTAGATGTTATTATATTTAATAAAATTAGTATTTATGTTTACCATCAAAAGGTCTATGGTATTTTGCTTAGTATCCAAATATTTGGAAACTAAGGATAATAGAAGATGACTAATTTCAATACAACTTTAAATAAAATCAATTGTATTTACAGTGTTATTAACTACATATATGTGATTTATATGGAAAAATATTTACATATGATCATACATGAAAGGATTTTAGTATAAAAGTGAAAATCTGTGTATATTACCTGAATAGATTAAATAGTCAATAATGCATGTTAAATTTTTATCCAGAAAATGGACTGAAGCACAGAATCAAGTTCAGAGTCTTAAATTCCAATCTATATGGAGAAAAAGTTTCAAATTGATTTCTGATGATGGATATTCTTCCTGGGGAAGATGGAATCTCAGTGTTGTTTTAATCTGTATTTCTCAGTGACCAGCACTGAGCATTTCTTCATGTATTTACTTGCAATTTGTACTTCTTTTGTGAAATGTCTAAGCATTTTGCTTGTCATTTTTGAATGGGTCTTTTATGTAGAGTGCTCCACTTTTTTTCAGTTCTTCATATAATCTAGATATCTCCTCATTTGATGAATTGCTGGCAATTTTTTTCCTGTTCTATAGATTGTCTTTTCAGTCTGTTGGTGGTTTCTTTTACTGGGATGGAGCTTTTCAATTTAATATGCTCATATGTTACCATTACATGATTCTCAGAGCTATTTCCTGTGCAATGAGTTCTGTTCAGAAAGTTCTGATCTGTAACCTATGGTATCACTAGTTTTACTTTTCTTTCCTTTCACCAGGTTAACTGTGTCTGTTTTTAAGGCAAGCAGTCAAGTATGCTAAAGGAAGTTGGAGTGTGTTCTATACATGTTCCAGCTGCACACATGGAAGCTAGCACTATGCATTGCAAACACCTTCCTTAAAATAAAGGAAGGAGTTAAAAAATGAGTGGAGGCAGAAGGGAGAAAATGGAAGCAGGCTGAAAAATGGAATTAAGTAGTTCTATGCACCTTTATCAATATCTTATAAGGAAGGTAAAGAGTATGTACTACATTACATACATGTACTAGTAAATTAAACTAAAATAAAAATAAATAGTACGGGTTAAGATAATGCATAAACATTTTATTTTAAAGGTACTGTCATCGCATGATTGTAAGATATACTCTTAAAATGAATGCTAAGAAAGTGACGCTATTTCCAATGATAAAGTTCAAAGAAAAACATTTGTTCTAATATGCATTATCTTTGTTCTTCTATGACTAAATAGATTGAATGAGGATAGAAATTACATAATAAATAAGGCCTGCATGTGAAAACACTATATTAGTGGAATCTGAAGGGTTCAATAGATAATGACAAAAGGGAATGAACTCATTCAGAAGAAGAGAGTTACTGAATTGAGGAGGACCTGAGAGGGAGTGGGGGAAAGAAATTTATCTATGTATGTAAGCAGGATGATTTGGACAACTGCTGTGCATTTCTGTTGGTCTATGGAAAGAAATAGTTAATGTTTGAATTTGCTTCATTTCCTTCTTTCAATTGTTTGTATTTTTTTCTCCTCTTTTTTTTGTGGCAGGCTCAGCCCACCCTGGGGGTTGGGCTGGCACGGCATGTGGTGCCAAGGATTGAGACTCCGTCCCCACACTTGCCTAAGCTTGCCTGAGCAGGTGCTTTAGATAGCTGAGCTGTCTCGCTGGCCCATCTTCTTAATTTCTTATGCATTTCTTTCTTTCTTTTTCTCTTTCTTTCCTTTCTTTCTTTCTTTCTTTCTTTCTTTCTTTCTTTCTTTCTTTCTTTCTTTCTTTCTTTTTCTTTCTTCTTTCTTTCTTCTTTCTTTTTTGTGGAACCAGGGATTGAACTCAGATCCATGTGCTTGCCAAGTAAGCACTTATTCTACTGAGACATCTCCCTGGCCCTTCTTTCTTTCTTTTCTTTCTTCTTTGATTTTACACCCATATATCTGGTAATATGAATAACTGGTTGGAAAACAACACTATATATTACAACAAATACTGTGAAATTCATATTACTTTGTTAAGTGAAATTCTGTATGCCTTGTAATTTTTTGTTTTAATTCTAATTTTTACTCTTTAAAAAATAAAAAAAAAAATTAAGAAAATTGGCAAGATCTATTAGGATGACATACAACAAGGTGGGTTTTTTTTACTAATAGGATTATACATTATATACTTCCTGATTCATACATCTGCATTATAGGAAATAGAGAAAGGGCTCACGAAGATTTTTCTTTCATGAAAAAGCATACCCCTGTAAGGATTATCAGAATATGTATGATGATTTATTTTGCATTAATTCACAGTGAGTACTAGAAATGAAGTGGAAAAAAGAAAACTAGGGCTGGAGAGATGGCTCAGTGGTCTAAAGCACCTACTTAGAACAAGCTTGGCAA
>NW_004524725.1:4871719-4878798 GCF_000260255.1 Octodon degus | reverse complement strand
TAAAGTTAACTCAACTTCTCACTTATTATGATTAAATAAGTATTTTGCTATCTTTGAAAAAGTTTGAAATCATCTATGAGCTATCTTCATAACAAATTCATGCTAAATTAACCTATATCCTTAGTTCTTAAAAATGCATTTCTGCTTTTTCTCTTGAAACAACAGTCAGGTGCATGTTTTGATTTTAATTTTCATTGCAGATAAAATAGTATTGTATATAAATATTTTGAGAGTTTGGTCTCTTATTCTTAATATCACATATAATGACACAAAATATATTTTAGGAATTTTATCATTTTATCCCTGGGCTTAAAAATATTTAATAAATGGTAATATATTTAATGCATAAATATTATAAAAACACTCATTTATCTCCTCAAAACTGTAAAAATGTATAAAAGACAGGAAAAGTACATCTTAATTGGGATCAACCAAAGTGTTGCAACACAAATTGTTACCAATGAATACACAAAGCCTGCACTTACACAGTGTACCTATTTATATGATAGATATATTTTTTGTGAACATGAAAAGAATGTAAAAATTGATTGCTTAAGTGAGTTATTTGAAATCATGTATCAAATACATACTTAGATAATGGTCATCTTTTTGTACAGTGAATTCCAAATTACTTAATCACTTTTTACAATTGATTGAATATTTATAGCACTTACATTTTTCCATCTGTCGTTCAGTTATGAAAATAAAGGGTTTATAATAACTATTTATTTTCATTTTCTGTCAGTCTGATCAATTTTCCTTGCTCATTTTATTTACACCTTTCTTTTACTGTAGGATTCTATGATAATTAAATGCCATATTTTTTCCCTATGTTCAAGATCCATGCATTAGCTGCAGTCTATTTATTTAGCTTCTAAGTCAGCAATTACAATGCCAAAGTAAATTAAAGTAAATTACATTTCTCAACGATTTTTGAAGTAAAAATTGATGATAATTACTGAAATTCCAAAATAGGCTTACTGGGAAAATAGTTAAAGAAATTATCCTAAGACAAAACTCATTCATCATGTAGCTTCATTAATAAAATGTTATTGGTGAAAAGTTAGCAAAATTTTCATCTGTCTCTATTTTAACTCAGGTAAACATAAAAATTCATCCTTCAAATTTATCTGATTTTCAAAATTTTATTAAATGAATGTTATTTCAGTATTTTTAAAATATATGAAGTCATATTATTTATTCATATAGATAATTTGTTAAGAATTCTCCTGAAATGCTTTAGTTCACATTGGGTTTCATTTTATATCTTCCACAGAACATATGAAGGAATGAAGTGATGAGTTCCTTAACTTATATTCTTTAAAATGGTGAGCATATTTATTCTATAAGCATAATTAAAGTGAACAATTACAAGTTTTTATTTAACCTGTAATATGTGCTTGTTCTTCTTTGGGGAAATGCCATATGAAAATGCAATTCTTACCACATATGCAAATCTTTAAAACACATACAATTTGAGAAAATTGTTTCAAAATTAATGTTCCTTTTTGTAACCTTGATATTGTAAAAATAGATATTAGTTGAACATGACTAAGCACATCTCCTCATTGAAGATCATAATAATTATAATATTGAATTGGATGGTAAACGTTCTTTGTAGTTTGTCTTCTTTGGAAAGTGAGTGGGGTGACCATTTGCCTTACGTGCTTCCATAACGTCTGCGTCACTTTAGCAGGTGTGCCCATGAGCAGTATCAGAGAGCACCTGTAATTCAGCAGAGCAAACATATTTCCCTCTCGGTGAGCTGGATCACAGGCCGCATTTATTACCCCTAGTCCTTGTCACATAGTGGTAAATATATCTCACAGTTGGATACACAAAATTAAGTCATTGAATGGATTTGTAGTTCAGCTGATTGAGGTCCACAGCTCTTGGTACACTTCTGGAAGCCATTTCATTCCCCCTGTAATTGTCAGTTACTGTCATTTCCACTTGGCTGCTGTTCTGTGACTAGTCAGAATATAAGGTACTAAAAATGGCATCAGAGCAGTGATAAAATGCTGTTCCAAACGAATTCTACACACACGTTCACACACACGCACACAAACACACACACACACGTCACTGAAGTTTGTTTATACCATTCAAAGTTAACTGTTTTCCTCATACAATTGCGATGAGTCTCCTTACATTAAACACACATTTTCATGTTGTTTTATATTTAAACACATGAAATAAAACTTCATAGAGAAAAATAGGGTATAAATTTTTTAGTATCTGGATTTCAATACAGAAATCAGAAGTTTACACGAGAGTGCAAGTAACTATTTTATCCAAAACCTTTTGGTGTTTTTCTGTATTTCATTTAGATGAAAGTAGTTATGGTCATTTAGAGAAATAAATTCATATCCACATTTTCCCTTTCAACAAACACCTGTATAATGTCTTACATATGACCTCAGGAAACAGATCATATTTTTTGGAAGGTAGGTCTGGCTCAAAATGATTTAGTGTTAATAGTTCATCGGTTTTAAGAACTTGCCAGGATGCAAGAAATGATTCATTTTTCAGTGCCAGCAACTTTCTGATTCAAAAATCACAAACACAGCACTTTTTTTTTTTTTTTTTTTTTTTTTTTTTTTTTTTTTGCATTGACTGTGAGAACATTAGCAAACCTCAAGTAAATAGCAGCTCTGTATTCTGGGAGAGTTTTGAAAAGCAGGCTGAATTTCAGATGGGAAACTCAAGCTAGCCACTGAAATATAGTTTTTACAAATATTGTTGAAGTGAGAAAAGTTAGCAAATATACTTTATTTTCCCTGTACTACATCTAAATACCTGAACTAATAATAAATAATATGTACTTTTTCAATATAAAATATATTTTTAAAATGTTATAATTATTTAGAAGAAATTTAGATGTCTGCAATTTTGGTTTCAAGCTATTTAAACAAAAGAAGCTAAATATTACTTTTTTTTTTTTTTTTTTTTGCAGAACCAGAGATTGAACTCAGGCACTTGCGCTTGCCAGGGAAGTGCTTATTCCACTGAGCCATCTCCCGGGCCCCTTTTTTGTATTTTTTTTAAGGGAAGTTTCTACCAGGTGTTCAGGGGCTCATTACTAGATCAGACTCCTAGTGATCCTCTTGTTTACAGCCTCCCAAGAGCTGGGATTACAGGCAAGCGCCACCACACCCAGTCTCAATGGCCTTCTCAGCATGCCTGGGGGGCCAGGGTTGGTATGGCAGGCCCAGGGATCGAACCTCCTCTGAGCTATTTGGTTGGCTCTCCCTTTTTATTAATAATATTTAGAAAAGGTTTTCTTCTAATCATGAGATTTCATTAATATATTACACAGACAGGAGACAAATTAAAATGCACAGATAAAAACTACTAGTGAAAGACATATTTGGTTTGGTCAGGGCTTAGTGGTAGCCACAATCTCACATTCACTAGGCCATAGGTTTGTCACTAACACCACCACATTCACTAGGCCATAGGTTTGTCACTAACACCACCACATTCACTAGGCCATAGGTTTGTCACTAACACCACCACAATAATTGTGTATCTTGGTAATGAGGAATCTCTTTTACTTAATTCCATCCATAGAAAATGAGAACAGATAGCTCAGTGAACTAAGCCAGTGCGGGGGCTGGGGTTCCTTCACTGGCAACACATGCTGAGCTGGCTCGACCCCCGGGGCACACTCAGCTGGCCACCCTGTCAGGGTATGGTGGCACACACCTGTAATTGCAGCCCTGGGGAGGTTGAAAACAGGGATCACTATGAGTTTGAGCTGTGCAGTGAGACCCAGAGGGAGGAAAATAGAGAACAGAATAAATAAAGTGATTGAAATGAAAAGTGCTTGATAGGCAGTTCAAGTTGTGGGATTGAACTTTACACTCTTTGGTTTCTATGTTTAATTCTAATGAGTTTTTATTTGGCTAATAAACATAATCAACACATCTAGTTCATCAATAGTCCTTATTTTATGGTTTTCCTTAGAAGATTATGGTCTTACTTGTCAAAGTTTCCATGATAGAATTTTCTAATAATATTTTAATGAAACATTATGTATTACATGCATTTACTAATAACATATTTTAAAAATACAAAAGAATGTGAGACAGTGGGTTATGAATGAAGGAACGCTCTGAAATGAACCATAGGAGGTGAGTGATCTGTATGTGGAAGATCAAAATTTTAGAAGTGATTCAGTATTAGACTTGAAGAAAAGAGCAAATATAATTGTTTGAAAATAGAATAAGTGACCATTAATATTGAGTAACTGTTATTCCATTGAGACACATTTATAAGAAAAATTCCAGGACACAGGGAAATATAGTCACATTCTGGGACAAACTTGAATAAAATATTCAAAGACTACTTGAACATAGACAATAGAACAATTACCCCAGTTATGGGAAGTAAGACTTTAACATAAAATTCAAATTAATTTTAGGTCTAAGTAGGGATTTTATACTGTATAAAATGGCTCTAAAGGAAAATATGTGATGTATAAATAAATTGGAGAAGATGAGGGGGATAAATGCTTAGAGGTAATAAGTTATTGGTATCTAATATCTTAGTGGGAAAAGGTCCACTAAGTAGCCAATGAAATAATAATTTTCTATTTCCAATCTTCAGTTTTATGGGAAAGGATATTGGGAGACAATCAAATGTTGGCTGCTACTATTCTAATATTGAAAATTAAACAAAGTAGTAATTTAAATCAAATAACATGGTTTGATTTGGCTGCTACGCATTTATATTTATTGCCAGGGAGTGTATGAAAGTTATCCATTGCCACCGACCTCTAGGTGCCAGCTGCAAAGTGCTCTCCGCTTGTTCTCTACCCAGTGCTTGCCCAATCACTCCAATGATTCTTCTTTGCATAATTTTTTTGTTTT
The DNA here is from genome assembly GCF_000260255.1 of Octodon degus. Classification (NCBI taxonomy): domain Eukaryota; kingdom Metazoa; phylum Chordata; class Mammalia; order Rodentia; family Octodontidae; genus Octodon; species Octodon degus. The sequence goes on along the minus strand of NW_004524725.1, from coordinate 4,873,924 downwards.
CAGGTTGTAAAATCATCATCAGCAATTGGAACAGTGCACGTTCAAATATTTTAGAGTTCTAAAGTATTATTGGTTATGTTTGGTGCCTATGAATCCATAATGGTTTTGAAATATTAGCGCGTAAGTAATTTCCATGTAGAAGTTTTGGATTAGTTTTCAAATCATGTAGGACTGAAAAATGTTCAATAGTGGAGCTTCAAATGATCAATAATAGGTGTGAAAAATGTATGGAAACTCTACAGTAAACCATATAGCAAAAGTATACTGTAGAATAAAGCACTGCCATATATATATATCAGACTTGTAGTGATTCTCCTGTTTCTAGCCTCCCAAGCACTGGGATTACAGGCACGCACCATCATACCACCACGCTCAGTCTCAATCTCTGTCTCAGTGCACCGTAGGGGTGGGGCTAGCACTGCACACCAGGAATCAAACCCCAGTCCCTCCATCTGCTTAAGCGGGCTCTTTAATCCGCTGAGCTATCTGGCTGGCCCTATCATCATATGAATGTACAGAGTTTCTATTTAGGTTTGGCAATAACCAATAATCTCTGAATATGCATAATTTCACCTATAATGTCAGGATTTTCATCCTCTTCCTACTTAATATATTATCTTTAATTTATTTTTACAATAATAATATAACAGTGAAGCTTATTAATAATTTTATTGTCTTATTTTCTGGGGAAAAACATATCAGTAAAAGTACAAAGAATATAAAAGTACATTACTAGTGTACTAATGAAAGCTAATATTTGAAGGAAAATAATGATTTTTTATAAATATGTTATTTGCATATTGCTAAGAAAGTGGCTTTTAATTTTCTTCATGTTATTTGCATTCTCAACAGAATTAAGCAAGGTAATTTTTAAAAGTAGAAGCAACAAAATATTTAAAATTGTTAAAGTATATTTTATAAGAACATTAAATCATATTATACTTTGCTTAGATAATTAATTTGTGGATCTATTAACATTGATTATATTATGTAGAAAACTAAACAATCTTTTAAGTTTTATTGTTATGTGTTTAAACTGTGATGATCAAATAACAGAAATAAGAAGAAAGCTCTGTGTTACCCGAAGTTAGTAGCATTTTATTTGCATATGTTTGATAAGCACAGTTTTTTAGATTTAGGTTTAAGCATGCAAAATTCCAAAATTCTGTTAACTTCCTAAGTTTCTTCATATGTATTTGTTTATGTTTCTTTTTAGGTTTTGTACTTTCTTACAATTAAAAGTATAGCATATTTACCTTCTTAAGCAATTTAAATTCTAGAGATACATCTCACAAGAGAGTGAGAGTGGTGAGATATAACTTGTAGTTCATCAGATAAATTCTTTGAAGAAACTCCCAATGTCCAAGCATGACTTAATGGTAATAGAGTAAAATGTTTTCCCTTCCTGTTTTGAGCAATACGCATTTCATTGATAAGAATCTTATGAAGAGCAATATTAGAAAAGTAAATATACTATTATGTAATTTCAGATAAAATTCACACAATGCCACTCCATGTATAGCTATATATTTTATATTATTTATAGTATGGCTCCTTATCCTTTCAAAAACTAAATTTAAAGAACATTTTTATACTTTATCGATGGTAGGATTAATATTTTTGATATTACTTGCTTATTTAATCATAAATTATATATTCAGTGGTAAAACTCTGGTTTGTTTAAATGTATCAGCATAGATTTCAGTGTAATGTTGTCACTTAATCTTTTTATTTAGCTGAAAAGCCAGAAGATAATTTGTCTTCTGATTTTTATCCAGTTCACTTTCCACATGTATTAACTTTCACATTACACAGCTCTATTTATTGTTTTTCATAGTTATGCTAAATGTTAGGTTTTGAAACTGCTAATAGGATATTCATGTGGCAAATCACAGAATTATGAAATAAATTGATAAATTATCTTAATGTAAAATTTAACATAGAAAAATTAGTATGGAATGTAATCAAAATATAACGAATTAGTTCTCAGTAGTAAAGCTTTTCAGAACCTAACTTACCAGATTTTTACACTATTACATTTTCAAAATTGTAAAAGAATAACAATAATGTATGCATAAAAGCAATGCATGTTGGGCTGGGGAGAAGCTCGGAGGATGAGCACCTGCCTGGCAAGTGTAAGTTCTATCCCTGGTACCCAAACTGGGCAGGGTGGTGCACACCTGTGATCTCAGCTATGGGGAGGCT
>NW_004524725.1:4865266-4871141 GCF_000260255.1 Octodon degus | reverse complement strand
TAACTCAGTTATACCTGAAAAAACCTTCAATTTTTTTAATAATTAGGACATGGTGTACAGTATGTACAGGCTGTACAAAGTCTCCCCGTGAAGATCAGATTCTTAGTGATCCTCCTGTTTTCAGCCTCTCAAGTGCTGGGATTATAGGCACACACCACTACATCCAGTCTCAATCACCTTCTCATCGATCACATTTCTCTCTGGCTCCATAATCTCCTTGATCAAAAAATTTGGGACACAACTGAGTTACAGGATGTTACAGTACAGGTTCTCCTATGTCCTGAGTCCACCGAGGAATGTGATTGAAGATGTATAGTGTGCCTAAGGAGAGTCACATGGAGAGAAAACATTCTCTCAGGCTTTCAAAGAGAGCAAACTGGTCAAGCAATGGCTGTGACTCATCCACATGGCTGACACTGACAAATGATCTGCAACCTGTGGTACAAGGTAACAGGATAAATCCTGAGGGTACTTGACTGATCTTATCAGGTACAATAGTTGCATTTCTTGTTATATAGGTCTTCCTTTATCTTGGTCTTAACCATCCAGCAGAAAAGTATAAAAACAAGATATATAGAGTAAAGTGATATTAATATGCTGAACTGTGAAAGGCTCAAGTCAACAACTTCTGCAGATAACCCACTACTATTTTGGACTGCTGGTCTTTGTTGGATTGTTTTGCTGAATTCACGCACCTAAAGTATTCAGATGTCAATGGAGTACGTATCTCTGACAGGACTAAACGAAAAAAGGGGATATGAAGGAAGGACCATTTTATATTTGTATATACAGAATAGTTAGGAAAAATATATAGCCACTTTCACTTAATTCAGTGAGAAGAAAGATTTGTCCTAATATTGTTTGGACAGTATATCCTGTCTGCTTCTTGTATTGTGGATAGCCACTAAAAAGATAACAATGTACAATGTATTAATTATTGAAACTGTCCTGTTAATCAGTTTTGAAACTGTCTCATTGCTATTTGTTTTTCAATAAAATATTTTGAAAATCACCTTCTCAGTATGACCCAGGTGTGTGGCCAGCAAGACAGGCCTGGGGATCAAGCTCCCAGCCACTGTGTCTGCCTAAACAGGCACTTTAATCCTCTGAGCTATTTGGCTGGCCCTCAAAAACTTTCAATTAAAATCGAATCACAGTGGCATTATTCTTGATACTTTCTGTGTTTTCTTTTCTTCATTGATATTACTGATGTTTAATTTTTCTGGTCTCTGATGATCTTCTAAATATCATCTATCTCCTGATAATTCCAAGATTTACATGAATAGCTCTTCTTTTACTACAAACTCTAATATTCTCCTTTGAGGCATTTTTATTAACACAAATGTAACAATGATGTTCCATGTAACTTTTCTCTCTGTGCCATCAGCCTGCCTTAATCATATTCAGACACCCCCTTGGGTCACCCACCCTTCCCAACACCTAAATACCAAGCTGCTACTTTTAGGTGAGCTATTGTATGTCTCTTTCTACATGTGAGAGAGAATATACAGCACTTTTCTTTCTATGTCTGGATTACTCTAGCATATGCATAAATAATTTAATAAAAAATGAAAGTGAAACATTCAATATATCAAAAAGGACAATGAATTTCTGTATTCTACATTAAATTCATTTCTCTTGCAGTCCTCAACCCTTGGCTTCTTTTCTGTCCAGAAACTGGCCATTTATCCTTTCCTCCTCTCTTCTAAAATAAAGTCAGACATTTCCAGGAATATCATTGGCTGCAATAGTCCATGAATATCCAAATCCTGAAATCTCTCTACTGCCAACTTGTAAAGTTGGGAATCTCACTGTTTAATTGCTACGGAAGGTTACCAGCTGATCCTTCTTTCACTTCTAAGTAGAATCTATGTATTCCCAACGTTAAAAAATCCTTCAAATCCCCAATCATGTTTGATACTGCTCAAACATATGCCATGATTCTCCAGCTAGTTATATTTAAAGCTTGCATGTTACTAGAAATTAAATAAACTAATCATGATTTTCACAATTAGCAGTTGATATTCACATAGCCTTTAGTTTCTTCCACTCTAACAATGTCAAAAATAGTTACATAGGAGAAATAAGTTACAGCTACTGTACAACCTACTAATAGTCAGCTACAGATTTAATATACTGATCACTAACTAATACATGTACATTTAGGAGATGAAAACAGTAACCGACTTTTTACGTTTTTTTTTTTTTGTCAGAACTGGGGATTGAACTCAGGCCCTTGCGCTTGCCAGGGAAACACTTATTCTACTGAGCCATCTCCCTGACCCCCTTTAAGTAATTTTTGAGTACAGAATTATATTTTGGGAACTCTACATAAAAGAAGTAATTGTTGCCTTTGTAGTACTTATTCAGAAGACAAGATGAAGACATATTTTATCTAAACAATATTAGTACAAACCTTTCTTCTCATTGAACTAAAGAAAGTAGCTGTATATCTATCCTATATTGTACATACATATATATTTTTCCCAAAAATGCATTTATTATTGTAACTGTCCTACTACCCTGTTTTGAAACTGTTTCGTTGCTATTTTAATTTTTGCCCCACTAAAATGAATAAAAATAGAAAACAATTATATAAAATATTAGCAGTTCAGAAACACATACATGAAAAGAAATAATTGTCACTTATTATACTGTTATTTTCTTATTTAAAATGTACAGATGTAAAATGCATGGAAGTTGAAAGAATAATTGCTAAAAAGAGAAATTGTGTGCAACTTTCACTTTTAAAAATAGATTATGCGTATTTACTGGCAGATGATGTTATTTTTTAAAAATAATTTATCAGTACTGTGATGCTTGTTTGTTAAGCTCTCTGGGCCAAAGAGTGTCCTACTGTTTTTGCAAACATTATTCTGAGTTTGGGAATGTGTTTATTATTTAGGCCTGTATCATGGATGCTCTCATATGATTGTCTCTGATAATACTTAGACTGTACAGTCAGCTATGGTCTTGTGTTCTTGTCCAAATGGAAGCAAAGCCTTTTCCTATTTTCCCAGTTGTCTAACTTGCCTTGCAGATTCTGAGCCATGTAACTGCAAAATTATCTCTAATTTCCTGTGATGGGTCAGGCCATACTCCTTTAAAACCAAAAAATAAATTTTAATATCCGCTGTGCTTCTAGCGAAAACAATTTTAAGTATGTGTTTGAAATTTCTTCTTTGATTTCTGAAATGAGTCTGTAGTATAATTATACTCAAATATGTTAATGACTATTTTCCATAATGGAACACTCAGAATCTATGTAAAGATACAAGAAATTAAGATATAAAATAATACCATTGAATATTTCTAATCAAGCATGTTTAGGTATCACAGGTTTAGGTAACTGAACTTTTGACCATATTTTATTAAACTAATGAGTAGAATGAGACTAACTACTTGCTCCTAATATTGTTGGACAAAGTAGAGAAAAATGATTGAGCACAAGGTTCTGAATTTCAGTCAATTCACCACCTTAATGTCTTGTGTTCTTCTGTATGACCCCTGGAGGAAATCCACAGCCATCAGATCAAGATTGCTGGAAAAAAAAATCAAGTTCTAAGCTGTTGACAGGTCATGAAACCTGTAAAAGCAGTGGCTTCGAAGAGGTCCTCAAGTTCATAGGGCTGTGCCCTTAAAGACATCAGGGAGATCCAGCCACTTCTTTTTCATTGTTGTTATGCTATGGCCATGAGAAGAAGTTTTTTCTGCCTTGTGGCTCCTAATAATATTTCCTTCCTTCTCCTAGGCCATACACCATGGAGTCAACACATACCAGAGCTCACGAAAGTTAGCTAAATAAAATTATTCAAGTTATAATTTGAATGTCTCAAGTATTCACTATTGTGATGGAAATCTAACACAAAAAGTCATGTGGCAAAGTAAAACCATTGCTTTGATTATATTTGATGATGTCAATCAGCAGTATTTAGAATTTCTTACACAAGCAATTGAAAAAATTGCAGAAAAATCCAGTAAAACACCTATTATACTATAAGAGAAATATAATGGGTGATTCTGTGGTGACCTAAAAGACAAGAAAGCTGACAAGATTATAAACATAAAGGCTGATGAGTTTTCAGATAAACATGAGGATACTCTGTGGAGGCAGAATTATGGGTTGTTTGATGGGTGAAGGGGTGATGGCATGATGGGGTTGTTTTATGGTAAAGAAAATTTCAGGTAATCAGAACATTAAAGCAGCCACATGGATCCTAATGGCTACTTTCAACCAAAGGCACACTAGTAAAGAGGAAAGAAAATGGCCACAGCAGAAATAATTGAAAGACTTTCCATTAAAAGTTAAATTACATAAGCATAAGGATCCAGCAAATATGTTGTGGTTAATAAGCCAAATGCTCTAAACTGGGAAATAAGAATAGTTAGGAACTAGAAGATACATCATGAACTGGCCAGACCAGATATCACAGCTTCAAAGAGCAGAGAATTTAAATTTGAAAATCTTCCCAAGGAAGACCCCATTGAGAGGAGAGCACAGATTGTTTTTCTAACTCAGAACTCCCTAAGCTGGTCAAGCCCTCAGAGGCGACTCCAGCGATCACCATCTGTGCTGTACTGGTCATGCTAGCAAGCAAAGTGAGAGAGTTATGTGCTCATAGAGCCTTTGAGATTTCAGCGATACCCTGGCAGGCCAAGCAATATGCTCTAGAATTGGAGCCTCTGAAAGCAACACCTGACAAGGGGAGGTGCTGAGCTTGGAAATTGAAGTCAAAGCTACATCAAGAATCATAAGACAATAGAAACCTTGGACATGTATGGCATTCATTGCTGAAAGTTGAAGTTAGAAAAAAGATATATACTTTAATGAATGGAGCACGGGCTCTAAGCACAGCAGTCGGGCTGTCAAAGATCTTGGGTTCTTATATTGTGTCAGTGTTCCTGAGACGCTGCACACAGCATTTAATATTTTACTTTATGAAATTTGTTTTTTTTAAATTTTGGTCTGCTCTTTAGTTACTGTCTTTTATTTTTCCATTTTGAAGAGGAAATGGCTACTGTGTTGTCTAATATTGTGTCCTGTAACCATGTGATTGGTTTCTGATCTTTACAGGGTCTCAAAACTAAAAGTATGCCTTGTGTCTCAGAGATTTAGGATTTGACCTCTTGATCAAGTCTGTAATAGGTGAAAATGCACTGGGAGAAGGGCATTGTTGGGTCCAGTCCTTAAACCTCAAACACGATCGCATGAATCTGAACTCTCCCTAAATCCCATGTACCAGTAGTACGTCTTCTATCGCCTGGTCTGGCTAAGACATACTAAACCTTCAGGATTTCAAGCCTCATGAAAATTTCTCAGTTAACTGGAGGCATGGATTTGGAGGGAACAGTGGAACTTCAGCCTCTAGCTCATCTTCTCTTTCTCTCCCTGGGCTGAGGTGCTGAGAATTTCCTCCATTTACTCGTGTCATGTTGAGATGCCTCTCGGCAACCCCAGCTCTAAAACAGACACCAAATAAACCTTTCATCTATGTAAACTGCTTAAGGCATTTGTTGTAATAAGGAGAAATTCATTAACAAATATACTCATTAACACACACATTAGCTCTATATGGTGTGTTAAAAATATGGTGACTTTTTAAATTAAAAATTACTACCGTAAGAGACATATTGTAATCAATCATTCTCAAACTGGTGGACTTTTCTGTAAACACAATTATCCCATTATTGTTGTCACTTTCTGCTGTCAATCTAAAATCTTTCATAACTAACTTTCGTTATTGTGTTATTTGATACATTGTGTCAACCTGGCTGAATCAACTCCCACAGATCTCAGCATGGGGGCCTCACCTACCAGGTGGGCAGGGCCCAGGAATTGAGAAAGGCAGGAAGCTGCCCTGCCTGGTTTCCTGCT
>NW_004524725.1:4852732-4853754 GCF_000260255.1 Octodon degus | reverse complement strand
CTGAGCTATCTCCCCAGTCCCTGTCCTTATATTTTAAAATATGATTTTTTCCAGGATCTCAGTATCCACAGGATTTGGTAACAGGATGCCACCCTCATCAGCCATCAGCGAAAAACAAATATCAGATGCTTAGGGTTTTATTTTTTTTTAATATAAAAGACTTGTTTGTACCCCATACAATGTAAATCATCTCTTTATTACCTGCAATACTAACACATATTAGTGTCGTATTAGTAATTGTCACAATTTATTATTTAGAGATAATGACAACAAAACTCTTAGTATGCATACATTTTATTCAAATATTTCTATATGGTTTATTAAAACATCAATGCAGAATCTGTGCACATAGAAGAACTCTCCTATTTCCAATGTGCCAAATGTGTAGGTTTCATTTCACTATGTAAACTATGCAGCGAGGTAAGGCCTGTTTCTGGGGTGCATCATTTGTCTTTCTCTAAGGTCTGTGCTTTTGTAATGCTTTCCGACTCTCTGCATAGGCCTCACCACCCTAAACGGTCATAGTTGGGACCTGTCTGGTGGAGGCTGATATAGAGTACGAGATGCCAGAATTGATTCCTGATGCAACAGTAAGCTCAAGGAAGGGCACTGGGATTAAGGGTGTGAGTGCTACCTGCCCTAGGTGGTCTGGATAAGATCTAAGGGGCAGGAAGACACTGGAAAAGCCACAAGTTGTTTTTGTTACCTTTTGGGCACCATAAACTGTTTCTCCTCCAAGACTCACCCTGCCTTGAAGCCTGATGATTATAGACTGAAAACTCTACAAACTGTGAGCAAAATAAACTTTGGTATTGAGTGTTTCCTCAAGTGTAAACTTTCCTTTGAGATTTTGCTTTTTAGTATTTACGCATTTTCCTTCATATAATAATGAATTTGGGTTACATATGTCCAACGTAGTACTCAGAACACTTATTGCTTATTTTTACTTTTTAAACCTAATATTATCATGCAGTATAATTTGTTCTGGAAAATTAAGGTGAAAATTATTAGATACCTATCCT
>NW_004524725.1:4849089-4851312 GCF_000260255.1 Octodon degus | reverse complement strand
TTTTTTTCAGGAAGGTTCTACAGGGTGTTCAGGGTCTCACTACTAGATAGGACTCATAGTAATCTGCCTGTTTACAGCCTCCCAAGAGCTGGGATTACAAGAGCATGCCACCATGCTCAGACTTAATTACAGTCTCAGTGCGTTCCAGGATCGAACACCCATCCCCTGCACCTACTTGCAGGTGTTTTAGTCTGTTCAGTTATTTGGCTGGCTCCAGAAAAAGAAATATTGAAGTTTGTGTATATAACTAAAGACGAGAGCAATGATACTTCTGCAGTCGAGTGTGCAGGAGGATGACTGATGTTGTATTCAGCCCATTGGGAGACCTGCGCATTCTTAGCCCATGGACTTCTGCTTCTGGATGCAGATCAGCTTTTGGAGACTGTTCTTCCGTTTCTTCAGCAGCAGGTGAGTGTCACACTGTCTTGTCAAAGGTTGCTTAGGAGTGCCAAGCAGCTATTTAATCTTCTGTGAAAGTAGTCTTCCCAGAAATTAAATGAAGGAAATGGGGGTCTCGCAGAAGTAACAGGGGGAGAGTGGTTAAGGGGAGGTGTAGTTCGCCAGAGACTAATTTGAGCTTCATGTCACTGGTTTCTCTGGAGCACAGTTGGCATAGTAAAGGTAGAAGGGTGTTAGGATCTGGAGTTAGGCTCCTACAGCCTTCTGGCTTTCAACTGTCTGAAACCTCTTCATTGCATTTTTAGTGTCCTTTCCTTCCAAGGAGGCAGACGAAGAGGATTTTCCAAAGAAGAGAAAAAATGTGAGTATATGACAGCCAGAAGTTATGGCGGTTGGGGATGGCTGAGTACTCTGCCCTGAACAAAGCTGAGCCCTCACAGCCTGCCTCCACTGGTTACTCTCAGAAGTACTTCTCTGAGGGACTAAACCACTGACAGCCACCCAAATCCTCTGGGTCAGAGGTTCACTTTTTGTTTGCATTTAAATGTCTAAAATGTTTATTAGTAACTTATTTTCAGTGCATTATGATTACATTCATCACAGGGAGTTCAAGCATGTAGCTGACACTTAGCACCTGTCTCTTCACCTTCCCCTTCCTTTCCGCCTCTCTCTCTCTCTCTCTCTCTCTCTCTCTCTCTCTCTCTCTCTCTCTCTCAGTGCACTTCCCCTATGTGAAAGGTATAGCTCGCTGTTCCCATTCTCTATCTGTTACTGTGCTCTTCAATGTAGCTTTACACTGAGCTTCTCACATATGAAATTCCACATGATATTTAATCTTCTGTGTTTTGCTTAAGCTATGGTTTCAATGTCTGACTTGAATTTATTTTTCTTTATGGAAAAGTAGAAGGCCCAGGTCCAACGGGTCACTTTGACCTGCAATGCTTAGCTTCCACTTATTATTTCAGTCCTCTGTGTTTCAATTTATCTCATTATTTTTTCTTTATCTCATAAACTGTTTTTTTTTTGTTTGTTTGTTGGTAGATGTGCTGGACAGACATCTAGACATTAGAACTATCAGCTGACTTTTACTTAATTGTGTTTATGTTTCTTTTAAGTTTTAACTTAATAAGCTTTCTCAACTCTCATTAATGTATTTATACGTGAAGATTTTGTCTCTTTGTGTCTCTAAGCAAAAGAGAACTCACAGGTCTTTGATACTCAATTTTTGTTTATACAGTTACCAATATAGTTGCAGAAACCTCTCAAAATTAATATTTAAATTTTATTGTCTTAATGATTCTCAGAAGTATTTATATATATGTTAACTGTAAATACAGATTAAGTGTTGTTTTGTATGCTCTTTACCGTTTGGTATCAGTTTTGTATTATCAAAAATACATTATTTTCCTAAAAGTTAACTAGAGATCTCTGATTATTCTACAAGTTCTGGAAACATTCTTTAATTCTTGATTCAGCTTCTTTCATTAATTGCTCTGTAATTTTCAATGTAAGATATTTCAAAAGTTGGAAAAAATATAAACAGGAGAATTTATTCATAGTCTAAAAATTACACATTTTATATCACTATGGAAAGTACACTGACCAATCATTGTGATTGTCATATTTGGTACATAATAACAAACATAATTCACAGGAGAATGCTTTCTTCTTACAAACGCATTCGGATCTTTATATGGAGAAGTCATCTTTCATCCTAATACAGCATGTCTGATGCATTAACGTTGAGGACGTGGAGCTTAGACTGCCTGCTGATCCGCTACTATGCCCCGGAGTCTTCTCAGGACTATGTGTCTGGGAAACACA
>NW_004524725.1:4846931-4847979 GCF_000260255.1 Octodon degus | reverse complement strand
TTTTTTTTTCTGTATCAGGTTATTCTATTTCAGACACAAGCTGTCAGACTTGGGGACTTCACCTTTCCAGCAAGGCTCTCAGTCACTTCCCTTCCTTCAATAACACTTACCTACCTTCTGGAATTTTGGGTCAAAAAGTTAGCTGAATTTTCTTCTGCCTTAGTGCGTTTTCTTATTCAGTTAGTTTTTTGTTTTAAGCCTCTGTACTAACAGATAAAAAAATATACTGCCTATAATAAAGTCTTTGGTTAGTTAAACATAGAAATATTATGATACAGATTTAAGTCTCAAATAACATTTTAACTGGCATCTAAAAATTAATGCCTAGTATTGATCAACCTGATTATCTAAATCTGTGCTTTATAACAAGCTGCATGTCTTTCAATTTTAAATACTTTCTGAGCCGGTTAAATATGATCCTTTGAAAGTTTATGCTTCTAAAAATATCCTTTGTACAAATTTTAAGTGAATATTGGTTCTAAAGATCAAGAAATTTTATCGGTGTAATATGCATGAACTATATTGTAAGTTTCAAAGACACAGTATTTTATAGTTCCATCTAATGATTAGCTACAAGGTTTACAGTGTAAACTATAGTGTATTATATTTGAGCACTCAATCTTTAAATTGCTGATAAGATAAAATGAAAATTATGGATATGTGATCCATAAATATGCAAAATGTCACATTTGCCTTTAGCACGGTTAGTGCTTACCTGGACTCAGCTCCATATTCTTTATGTAACATTTTTTTTTAATTCTTATGTTGTTACAGGGCCTCACTATGCAGCTCGGGCTCCTCGTGGTCCTCTTGTTTTCAGCCTCCCCAGCGCTGGGATCGCAGGCGTGCTCCATCACGCCCGGGCTGGGTGGTCAGCTCAGTGGGCCCGTGGGCAGGGCTGGCAAGGCATGTGGGCATAGAGCCCAGGGCCCTTGGGCTTGCCTGAGCGGGTGCTCAGTGCGCTAAGCTGTCTCGCCGGCCTGACGATCAGCCTTTATAACTTCTTCTTTAAGAAGTTTGCTTGAACAATTATTTACATGTTTTGTAT
>NW_004524725.1:4825602-4845825 GCF_000260255.1 Octodon degus | reverse complement strand
TGTTCTTATTTATATAAAATATTTAATTCACAATGTAATTTTTGCAGCTAAACTTTTTGTCAACGTTACACTTGGCCATTGTTAATTTTGATTATTACTTTCTAGTCATTTATTTTTTGGCATTCTAATTAAAACAATTTCTTTCAATACTTCTAGTACTCTAATGTCAGAGAACATTTGTTTTTCATAAAATGTTTATCTTCTTTTTGTTCCTAAGTCTGTAAGCGCCGGGATAATGATTTCAATTCTTTGTGCCACTGCAGATGAAAGGTAGTCTTTAAACATCATTTCAAAACAATTTTATTTGTAATTTCTGCCTGTAGTTTTATGTCTTAAAATAAAACGACTTGAATTTTCAATAGTCTTGTATAGTAAAATGATCTTTTATAGGACTATCGCATATATTTTTAAGCACAATACTGAAGACAAAGAAATGCAATAAGAGATTTTAAAATTATATGTAGTCATTAAGAATCTCTGGTAGAATTAGATGGAAACATGAATTAAATATTGCACCTAATAATAAACTTATGGAGTACAACATTATTTTGCTTTATAATTATATCTGAGAATTATAATGTATTACACTCACATCTGTGTTTTTCTAAATACATGAACTTAGAAAGACATTAGATTATATTGTTGCTGCTATAATAGGCAAAGTTTTAAAAACTGATGCTGAGAGAAAAAAAAACACTGTGTAAAACTTTAAAAAGTACCCTTTATTTTATTCACTGGAAATTATCACACAAGCCACCAAATTGCAAAGCATAAATGCAAAATCAATTCAATCTCTAAAGAAAAAAAAATCTCTAAAAAAATTTTAAAAAAAGAGATCCAAAATGTATTATCTACAAGAAGTCAATGCTAGTAACACTTAATCATGCTAAAATGTAACCTTAGAAATTTGCTTGTGTTTATTACTTCTGCCACTTAATATATCATTCACAATTGGAAAAGGTGAAAATTTACTAACAATAGCTAATATTATTACAATTAGAAGGCCAACAGATATATCGCCCTTATTTAGAAAAAAAAAAATGGTTCTTTGCAAGTATGAGTGTACATTTGGATGAGGAAGGAACAATCAGGAAGGAACAGCTAGCGTAGGGCAGGGCCAGTGTGGCCCGCAGAGCAGGGGTGACCACATGCTCACCCACGACACGCCGTCCTGGAAAGGCTGTCCTTTGCGAGACCCCTGCACACCTTTGCTCACATTTGCTTGGTGCCAACCGTTCCATGCATCTTTCCTCACATAGAAACAAAGCTAAGGCCCTGACTGTACCAACCAGCCCAATGGGTATTTCTATAAAATTGACTTATCCCTATAAATATGGAGGAGGCAAAGACATCAAGATGGGGGGATCACCTTGAGCCTTTCTGCGGCATACATCTTGCCTGCTGTGTGGAGCACCATTCCCCATCCCCTTTCAATGCCATCAGTAAAACTTGCAGTTTCCTTTACCTTAGTTATCCTAGTTTCTAATTCCTCACAGGAGAGACCTCAGTTGTGAGTCAGCCTCATTCCAAATGTTTGATTCCTACAAGGTGGAGAAACAACTAGATAAACAGAGGGCCTCCTCAAGTGACTGCGGAAGACTCTGGTGACAACTTGTCACATGACTTACAGCCTGTCCCAGAACACTAAAATCATTTTACATTAATCAAAGCAAGTCACACACAAATCCAAGTCTGAATTATTTCTAGTTGGAAACGCAATGTCACATAGAAAAGAGAAGATCCACCATATTATCATGACAGGAAGGAGTTGTGGACTAATTTAGTTGCCACTGTAACCTTTCTTTGCTTCCAAGACAAAGAGAAACTATCCTATTAACATTCACTTATTAACCTTCACTATGTTTGAGATTTTTCCAGTAGGATCTTTATCCTTTCCTCTCACACATCAAATTTTAGTATTATAACATCTTTTCCCTCACAAAGTTATGATGACAAAATTTCTGTGACCCTTAGAGAAGAACAAACTTATTTAAGTGACCAGCTACACAAGCACAATGTTTTCTCTTTTAAAAAGCAATAACTTTGAAGTTATTAGAGTCAGAAATTCATCCAAACTAAGCTCATGTTTTTGACATGCTATGTATTGTGTTAGGATAAATTCCCTAGGATATTGCCAAATGAAAAAGTTTATTTTCATCTTTCATAATCAGCCCATTTCCTAAAGAAAGTTATGAAAATTAGAAGGCGATATTTCAATGCGAGTACTTCTGCTTGCAAATTTTTTCTTTTCTCTTTTTGTACATAACATACGCATGTATTATGCACAGAATGCATACATTCAGGGATTAAGAAATGATAAACATTTGTTAAAATGATTGCCTACTAAAATTAATTTGCTATATAAAATATATTTCTAATAACATTTCAGTTGTTTTCCATAGTTGAGCTTCATTAGACCCTATATATTGACCCTATTATTGTACTAAAAGCAAAGTTAGATATGTACAAGTTGAGAAAGTATACACAGAATATTTTAACATCTTTCTAGAAGTATATATAGAGTTTCATCTGTTTACCCTGTAACATTTTTAAAAAAATTCTTTCATTATAAACCTAGAGAAACACACGGTAGAATCTTCTCACAAATGTTGTTTCCTCTGGATAGAAGGCCTTGAATCAAAGGACAATTTCAGAACACATTTTTAATATCTTGTATTTCTCAAAGAGGGAATAGAATTTCAAACTAATACATTCTTAAAAGACTTATACCTAAGGTCTAATGTATCACTGTATATTACAGCCAAAGGACAATTCTTTCACAAATTCCTGCATGCTTTATTTTACTCAGTAAAGATTATTTTATAAGGCAGTGAAATTTCAGAGGAATTCCACAAGGGAGGATATTAAAGTGTATGTTGTTATGAAAAAGTTTCACTTCTCTACTTTAGAAATATTTGATTCCTCTGAATTAAGGCAGCACCCTCTTGCACAGTATATTAGAAAATTCCGTCTTTTAAGTCTAACACTAAAAGATTAAACTTTTTCAACAGCAATAACTGGACTGGTGCAGCATAGCTGTAAGGTGATAATGGAGAAAGAGAAAGGTGGATCAAACTAGAACACTGAATTCATGGGAGACACCTGGAGGACAGAGTTTACAAAAACATACATAGATATTCTGACAAAGGACAGCAGAAATATACACAATGAGTGACTTAGGAATTGGACAAGTAACAACTTATTTGTACTGTATCTCACTTCAAATCATCTATTACAAATCCA
The DNA here is from genome assembly GCF_000260255.1 of Octodon degus. Taxonomy (NCBI): domain Eukaryota; kingdom Metazoa; phylum Chordata; class Mammalia; order Rodentia; family Octodontidae; genus Octodon; species Octodon degus. Next base: position 4,842,582 of record NW_004524725.1, on the reverse strand, counting down.
ACAAGAGAACCCAAATAGACTTTTTCTAACAAAAATAAATTGTGAAAATAATTTCTCAGAAAACTTGTGTATGTAAGTGTGTGGTTATGCCCCTGCGGTGTTTCCTAGCTTTTTTCCTTTCCCACTTTTCATTGTTTAATCCTTAAGTTCTCATTTTCCATTTAATTGTGGTATACCTTTCAATTTTTATTTTTTCTGTTGAGTTCTTACACTAGGGAGACTATGCGATGTTTACACATGTGGGTCTGCTTTACTTGACTTATGAGTGTATCTTCAAGTGACTGACCTTATCAGATCAAAAGTTACATTTCTTGTTATATAGATCTTGCTTTATTTTTGTCTTAACCGTCCAGCAGAAAAGTATAAGCAAAAGATATAAAAAGTAAAGCCATATTAATATGCTGAACTATAAAATGTTCAAGTCAACAACTTCTGACATTGCCAGTCCTACTGATAACCCACTCCTATTATGGACTACAAGACTATATTCGATTATTTTGTTCAATTCTTGCGCTAACATAGGTATTGCCTGGATCTAATAAGGATTATACTCTAAGTTATTTTATCAAATACTTTGTAATTTTTTTCAAATTTTGGCAGTCAATATACAATTTTTAATGATAAATAACACATTTGTACTTCTGACTAGTATGTACTTCCCTGATCTATTCTTATACAGCCAAATGGCTACTGTAAATTACTAACTCATTATCTCAAAGGTAGTTCAATCTTAATCCATGTGTAAAACTGGGACACTTCTAATGTTTAACACCTCAGCAAAGGATAGAGTATCCTCTCCTATCTTTTAAACGTTTCTATTTTTAATCCCAATATACACCCCATAGAATTTTAGCTTGCTAAGAATTTGTATTCAAACATAAGCCATTCTTCCATATGTACAATATGTCTCATTCCCTTTGGCCTGTGTATACAATTGATCCATAGCTTGTCTCTTATGACACGTATCAGATTTTTTTTTCTTTCACAGTTACCTCCATAATTGTGCTGGATAATCTTTTCTATTTTTAAAGAAACTCAAACAAGCCTTGATATCACATCTAACATCTGGTCACGATGTAAGTTTTTTCAAAGTAATATCCCATGAAAGCACTTTGTGTTTGCGAAGGGCTCAGTATCTTCCCTCTCATTCTCTCAGAAACACAGTTCTATCAGGGGAAGTCACTGCGTTTCCCTATCTCTATCAAATGCAGGTGAAGTACCACATAGCTAAGTCTAGTGGCCATATCCTAGGTTTCAAATTACTTGTTGTAAGCAGAATTTTTTTAAAAAGACACACATTCTTCTAAATAATAATTTTCTCTTGGCTTTTGCAACAAACACTCCTGCATTCCTTGCACCTCTTCAGCTACATTATTTCAATTTTTTTTGTTACATTCAATTTCAAAAGAATGTTAATGTGGCATTGACTCTGCTATTTTAAAAATCTGGATGTAGGGCCAGCAAGATAGCTCAGTGGATTAAGCACCTGCTAAGGCAAGGGCAGAGCTGAACACTGATACCAGGGGTGGTGGTGCTCACCTGTAATCCCAGATCTTGGGATACTGAAAACAGGATGATCACAGAGAGTTTGAGCTGAGTAGTGAGACATGTACCAAATATGTTTAAAAAAAAATCCAGATGTAAACTTAATAAGGAACTTCATTGAGCTTTACAGTTTTTATTCTCATAAATAATTTGTTACATTCTCCCTAACTTCTGCTTGAAATAGCCAAAGGAATGTTTACTTACCACCTCTTTGTGAACATCTAATACGAGCTTCAAATCTTCTAAGAATTGTCCTCTTTCACTCCACTAAACGTGGTCATTCTTTCATCATATCTTCTCATGAAACTATAGCCTACCATCCATTTTCTCTTGTTAATTATTACTATATCTAGCAAAAATGTAGATATAACAGGTAAGTTTTTATGAATTATAGTCCCTACAGTGATGGTGAAACTTAGAGACTGGGTCCCCAAACTGCAATGCCCAACCTCACTTATTCATCGCAAAGTGCTAACACTGCTGTTATTCTTGCTTATCAAAGTTTTAGTTTAGAAAAACAGCTCATACCCAATGCTTGATGCTGGAGACAACTGGTTTCCATGCCAGCAGAGAGGCGTCTCACAATCATTAATTTAGGGCAATGGCAGTCACTAATTTATTTACAATCCCTTATCCCTCTAAGTGAATGAATTTACTGATCATTTATTAAGAAAAATGAAGAGATACTTTTTATATTTTGGACTGACATTTGATTCATATTTTGTATTTGGATTAAATGACAATGACAGGTATATTAAAAAATTTCCTAAGTATTTCTTAGGACAACTTACAACTACAAATCTTAGTAGTAAAAGTTTAAAATTTCCTCTGAAAATTTAATGACTAAACTTGGGGAAATAATTATGCTTTAGCAGCTTTTTATTAACCTATAATTATTATATTTGGTATAAGATAGTGAATATACTAAAGGTAGTAGAAATTATGTTAAATCATTGTTTCAGCATATGTATTTGAGATTAAATTAAATTCAACAGCATAAAATAACCTTTCATAAATAATATATGGTAGATCAGACAGTATAATCCAGATACCAGGTAGATTCAAGAAGAAATACACAAAAATTAGGAAGAAATAGGAGAAACCCTGATAAACCAGAAAATAGATGATAGCCATTTGAAGTGGTCCTTAAACTAATGAACATAATGCACCTATAATAGAGATCTTAGCAGAGAGCTTAACTGACTTACCCAAATATCCTTTCATTACTTGCATCTTACTAAAAAGACTCTACAGTATTAGTGAGTGTATTAGTCATTAATCCCACTGAGAAGACAAAAATCTGATATCCAGAATTTAAACAGAGATATCACCGGGGTTTTACATTTCAGTCTATGATAAGCTGGCTCCAAGGCAAAAATGTTGTGCAATAAGGAGATGTGGACAAAATCTTCTAAAATCTCACCATATCCAGTGAGCAGGGCACAGAGGAAGATCACCAGCAGGACAAATACCCTCTAAGGTCATGTTCCTGGTAACCCATCTCCTACACTGAGTCCTAGCATCTAATTGCACATAAAGATTGGAACATCCAGGGATGACAATATGCCCCATGATCAAGTCAATTCTTTAGAAATATCTTAATAGTGAAAATTAGATCATTAATATTATCTTCCTATGTCCAATCTTATTAACATAATACATATTCACACCTCCTTGAACCACACTTAATCTCCAAATGAAAATAATAAGGTCTTAATTCTACTAAACATTGTAATGATCCTGAATACACTCAAACTTACAATATTCACCTTCCCAAATTCTCAACTGTGCTAAGATTACTGAGAAGTCTATGTCAAAGTTTCCTGGGGCTGGGGAGACAGCTCAGAGGTCTAAGCACCTGCCTGGCAAGTGCATGGACCTGAGTTCAATACTCGGTGCCACTTGCCATGCCACTGTGCAGGCCACCAAATTAAGGTGTGGTGGTGCACTCCTGTAATCCCAGCTCTGGGAAGACTGAGACAGAAGATCTCTTTCTCAGCAGTGTAGCAAGACCCTGTAACAAAAAAATAAATAATTCTTTTAAAAAATTTCCTGCAAGAAGAAAGACAAACTCTTAATTGTAATCTGACGGAAAAATAAAAATTATGTTAAATTTTACCAAGATAGAATTATAAATGATAATCATAAAAAATCAGAAGGAGAGAAATATTGTGATGCAAAAGGACTAGGCCAAAGCAACTCTGAATTTCAGTCCGACCACATATTATAGTTCTATAGCTCTTTACCCAGAAATCAGGAAACATGTTGCTGAGATGTGCATTCCAGGGGACATCAGCTGTCTTCTGTTCCCCATGGCCTTGCAATCCACATCATCTCAATATTAGTTTTGTACAGCTAGATTCCTGCATAATTTTTTGGAAAATATTGTATGGTCCTTATACCTCAAGTTCACATTCCAATTTTCACTGTTCTTCCAATGCATCCTCACCACCATTTGAGGGATCCTTCTGAGCCTTTTCTGATGCATAGACCTAGCAATTGAGACCCATCTTGTGGAAGGCTCTTAGACCTAGCTATTATGTTTTATATGCCTTAAAGATCAGCAGCACATGTACCATGTAAAGGTCTGCCACTAGCTCAAGCAACAGCCAGGCCCTCTTGGAACATGACTGCAGGAGCATCTCAGTGCAGGGATGGATGAACATGATTGAATAAATCCATGAGGAGAAATTACATAGGGATCCCTTCTCCAACAAAAGTTCCAGAGTATTCTTCTCAAGTGAAAGGCTTATACTATTGTAGTGTTGAGACTGCAATAAATGAGTCTTGATTTCTGAACTGCACTCAAGTTATCTTCTTCCTCCAATTAAGAGTAAAAAGGGGCTGGGAGATAGCTCAGTAGAATAAGTGCCTGCCTGGCAAGCACAGGGTACTGAGATCAATCCCTGGTACCAAAGGAAAAAAAAAAAAAAAACCTAGGATTGTTTCCATGCTATTTGTTTCCTTTTAGTTTTAAAAAGAGAAAAAAAAACCAATAAAAACTACACAGAATTTAAAAATAAAACGATAGGAAATTAACAATGGCTATTCTATTGCATTAGTGAAACCAATTTTTCATGAACCATGTTTTCTTTGTCCTCAACTGTATATATGAATTTTTCCCACCCAAATTTAAATTTTTAATTTTTTTGCCCTTTGAGATTCTGGTACTTCTCTAACTCTTGTTAAAAATATTCTAAAAATTAGACAGTCTCAAAATTTTGTGCACAAGAATACTTAGTCTACTACCTTTAAATTCAGCCTCACACATAATTTTAGATCATGGACAAAGCATAATTAAAGTCTTGACCAGAATAAAATGTTTATAGCCTGTAGTCTGATTTCTAATACAAATCACATTTTTATCAGAAATGTCACTCAGAAGTTTTTCTTTCTGTATTGTGTGGGGAGTCCCTTGACAAAGGAGTGATTTCATCTGAGTCCCATAAGTAAGAGAGGTATAGCAGTTCCTAAATTGGGGTATAAGAGTTCCTAAATTCCTGAACCACATGGCTAAAGTTTAGAGTAGAATCTAGAGGACAACAGTCAGCAGAAATAAGGGCAAGTCTCTGTTAAGACATGTTTGTTTTGGCTAATGTGTTCCTACTTCCCCACTAAGATGGTTTAAATGAGGTTGACACATGTCACTTAGTAAACTTTCCCTTCTGGACCAGTCCCCTGTCAAAAACTCCTACACAGTACTTTGGAAAATGCTTTAATTCTGTCTCTTTGTTCTCATGTCCTTGAGTTTCAAGCAAAAAGCTTCAAAGGTCTTAGTTGGGTCCTACTTCCTCAAGGTTCTCCTATGCCCAGTGAATAAACTCTCTACATTCTAAGGGTATAAGGAGTGGCTGAAGCTCAAGGTCCATCCCACACGTGGGGTTAGAGCAAAGCCAGCCCCAAAAACACCAGGCATGTGAGAGCTAGATAAGAAAGTTTTTAGCTGGAAGAGTTTCACCTGACACTAACCTGCTGCATGTATACATAAATGTGCCTCAGTTGTTAGATGGCTACTTTTCTCTACCAAGGGAAGGCTCCACCTGACTTCAACTTTCTGTATTTTCACTCTTACATTCACTTCTCCTTTGCCCTCCACCCCACCAAGCTCTTGAGAACAACAATTGTACGTAGAATTACTTGCTGTATTATTGATATTGATCAGATGTAAAGATTTTTCAAGTGACAGAATTTCTCACATTTGTGCAAGCAACATATTCCTAGTTCTGGGAAGAAGAAACTATGTGAACCCAGTTATGGAGAGCAACAACAACACACTTGATGAACTGCTGAGAGAGTTGAGTGCATCGCCATATTTAGCTTTTTTTTGTGGACATTGATCAGGTAGTGTCTTCTTTATTGCATATCTATTCAGATGCCCATAGAGGATTTGGCTCAGAAACGCTATCTTACAATTAAAGGCTTCAGGGCTTAGTGGTGCACGTAATTCCAGCTGATGGGAGACTGAGGCAGAGGAAGACCTTGTGAGTTCGAGACAAGCCCAGGCTACAAAGTGAGCTCAAGGCTAGCCTAAGTTGCATAATGAGACCCTGTCACAAAAAAGACAAAAAGAAAAAATCCCAAAAACATACAAACAAGCAAACAAACAAAAGTTTTGTGCTTAAGCATTTTTTTTTCCTATATCACAGGCTGATATTCTTCCCTTCATAGAAGACAGTCATCAGTTTTTTTTTTCCCTTGCAATTGGTGCTGAATAAATCCTGGAAGGTTTTCAATATATCTTACCTGATGTTGAAGCCCATAATCCCAATAATCAGGGACAAATTATACATCTACATAAAGCTGTACACTTTATGACCTTAAAAGAACTAACGCAAATGACTACTAACTATGGTCTCACAAATCCTTTTACCTCAGATTTCAAAAAGCTAAGAGGATGACAACAGGTTATGGCTCAAATGATTGAAAAGTAATAACTAGGGTGTGTTTAAATCCAAGGGATGGGGCTGGGGAGATGGCTCAGTAGGATAAGCGCTTGACTGGCAAACGCAAGGATCTGAGTTCAATCCCCGGTTCTGAAAAAAAAAAAAAAAAAAAAATTAAATAAATAAATCAATTAATTAATTAAAAATAAATAAATAAATAAATAAATAAATAAATCCAAGGGATTATTGTGGAAGGGAAATGGTTTTGAGTTTTGCATGGATCAAGCCTCTCACAATGCTGCTCACAATGTGGTCAACCAAAGATACCAAACAAGGTGTCTTTGCTGTACAAATAATCCACTTACTTTTGAAGTGCAAGCACGGGAACAAATTAAAATATCTTCCACAAGGGCAAGAAGGGAATTTCCCTGAAGAGGTGGGGCATCCTTTGATCTTACATCCATTTGTCCCAGCCCTGATGAAGATTTCGAGGATTTTGTGGCACTCTTATTGGAGGCTATTGGAATGACTATCAGTAATGCAGAGGTTGGCAAGTTAGCTGTTCAACAAAGGCCTTTGAAAATACAAGCAAGTGGTGTAAAGAGTTTTAGGAGTCCACCGTAAACAAGCTATGCTGACTGAGATGATTTGCATGTGAGCTGACAGTGACCCCTCTTACGTTCAGGGGCTGCCTTGGCAGCAATTCTCTTTCAGCTTATTCATCTATAGCCTGAAAGAAAGGGAAAGAACAACATTACTTGTTTTAGCTGAGGCTGAGGAACATTTTGCCTGGAATAGCCCTGCTGTACCTGTAGGTGCAGGAAGCTACTGTCTGTCCTTTACACAAAACCTCCTAGTATTTGCGCAAAATGTAGACAAAGATATCATTGAGTCAACAAGTGTAGATTCCAGGCTGATGTTGAAGGGCTTCTATTCTGGGAAGCTTAAAATGGGTTCCAACCCAGCCACACCACCAAACAATGAGGCACTGTCGGTAATTCTAACTACACCCTCCACCGCCAAGCACATTTGTGACTGCTGGCAAGGAACAAAAGATAGCAGACGCATGGAACTCTCTCTGTCTTTCCTCTGGATTTGTATTACTTCCTGAAATATGATGCCAAGCTATTCCTACTGGAGTCTATAGACCTTTGCAAGGAAACCAACATTTTGGCCCTAATCTTCTAAAGTCAATTAAGGCTCAGGACATATGAGAACTTGTACTGTAACGTCATGTAACTCAGTAGTGTCCCAAATTTTCTGATCAAGGAGATTATGGGGCCAAAGAGGAAAGTGATCGGTGATGTAGAGTGTGCCTAAACAGAGTCACATGGAGAGAAAACACTCTCTCAGGCTTTCACAGAAAGCACATTGGCCAAGCAATGGCTGTTACTCATCCACATGGCTGACACTGACAAAAAATCTACAATCTGAGGTACAAGATCTCAGGATAAATCCTGAGGGGATTTCACTGACCTTCTCAAACCCAAAAGCTACAACTCTTGTTGCATAGGTCCTGCTTTACCTTGGTCTTAACTATCCAGTAGAAAAGTATGAAGACAAAATATAGGAAGTAAAGCCATGCTGTTATGTTGAGCTGTGGGGGACTCAGTTCCAAGAAACAGTGGGAAAGAAGCTATGCTAATTCTCTCAGGCTTTCACAGAGAGCAAACTTGTCAAGCAATGGCCACATGGCTGACACTGACAAAGGATCTACAAACTGCAGTACAGCATTTCAGGGTAAATCCTGAAGGGATTCGACTGACCTTGACAGATACAAAAGTTACATTTCTTGTTATATAGGTCTTGCTTTCTCTTGTTCTTAACCATCCAGCCGAAAAGTATAAAAATGAAGCATAAAAAGTAAAGCCATATTAATATGCTGAACTGCAAAAGACTCAAGTCAACAACTTCTGACATTGCCAGTCCTATGGATAACCCAATACTATCATGGACTACTAGACTATATTGGACTATTTTGCTGAATTTATGCACCTACAATATTTAAATAGCAATGGAATACCCATCTCTGTCAAAGCTAAACACAAAAAGGGGATATACATAAAGAACCATTTTGTGTCTCTATATACAAAATAGTTAGGTTAGATATACAGCTACTTTCTCTTAAAGAGAAGAAAGATTAGTCCTAATAGTGTTTGGACAGGATATCATGTCTGCATCCTGTAGTATGAATAACCACTATGAAGACAATAATATGCAATGTATTAATCATTAAAACTGTCCTACTAATCAGTTTTGAAACTGTCGCATTGTTTTTTGTTTCTCAATAAAATTAATTAAAAAAGAAAAAAAAAAGGAGAAAGAAACAACTGGGACTTTTCCGAGGACACAGAAGATTCACTTTAAAAGATTTCCACACTTTGGCTGGTATCATCAGGGGTGTCTATACAGGGGCAATCAAAGTTATACTTTAAACTATTCAACAAGAGTGGCTGTGACAACTTTCATCATCTTGGTAGTCTGCATTGCTAACTTCATTGGTGCTCTTGATTGTCATCATCCTCCAGACAAATTATTTCAATTTGCTTCCCTCACACTCTTTTTCTTCCCTTTAAAAAATAAACTTGGTTTCCATAGTGGGTGGTTGTTCTGTTTTCATTTAGGGTCCTCTTCGGGCAGGGGAGGTTAACAGCCTTCACTTCTTGAAGATAGGATATGGGTTTTACTACTGCACACAACACTGATGCACAGGAATTTGTTTGGGCCTTCCAAGATCATTCATACATGGCCATTAACCTCTTTTCAGGTAATGATTATGTTTGTAGTATGGTGTACCACATTAACCTGCTACTATATACTCTGGCCAAGAAGATCTTTTTCATTCATTTCACACTCTCCAGTTTGCCATTAAGCCATGTTATATCTCATATTTTGTTGGCCATTTGCATTCTCATTCCCAATTGCTGGGGTCTATCCCTGAGAGAAACACTGCAGTAGTCATATCGCTGTCTGATGTCACTGTGGCTCCCTCAGATGCCACTCAAGAGGCCACTGCCTCTCATGCCACCTTACATAAAACACTCTGCCTTGTGCAAACAGTTCCTTTTAACCTGTGAACAGGCTGAACAAATCGTTAAACAATGTTCCTCATGTTTAGTGCATCTTCCCTCACTCTCTATTGGAACTCATCTCCAAGGATTACACCCTAATCATCCCTGGCAAATGGATGTCTCTCACATTCCTGAGTTTGGCTCTCTATTCTGAGTCCACATTTCCATGTCTACTACCTCAGGATTTATTTGGGCTTCTTCCCACACAGGTGAAGCAGCTAAACTTGCAACTACTCATTGCCTGGATGCTTTTGGTACCCTTGGCTGCCCATGGACACTGAAGACTGACCATAGCCCAGCTTATGTGAGTGCTGCCTTCCAAAGCTTTTCTAAAACCTTTCAGCTTGCCTTTACTATGAGAATTCCTTATAGCCCTCAAGTTCAAGGAAATGTAGAATGTGCTTGCTGTGTGCTCAAAATTCAATCATGAAAACAAAAAGGAGAATTCTTCCCTACAAAATTCACACATCATAATAGACGTTACTTGGCATTATATACCATTAAATTTTAAAATCCTAGTCAAGATGGGCCAACAGCAGCAAAAAGACAATTCCATCAAGCAAAGGAAATAAGCTAGGATGGGTCTTTTGGAAAGATCATTCTGAACAATGTGAGGAACCCAGCCTGGTACAAAGGCTGGGCAAAGGGTATACTTATATCTTTTCAGAGAATACCGAATAGCATGTCTGGGTTCAGGAGTGTGTTATCCAGCTACACCATGGGCGGGGGCCCAGAAAAGGAGTTGGTTCCATCTTTCAAGAAGCTTATGCCCCAACCTGTGGCAATGGTGCCCCAAAAACTGAGGCAAAGCCCGAGGAGACCTAACTGACCTGGATAGATAGGAAGAAAGTAATTAACACAGGTTTATCTTAATCTTAAACATTTACAGAAAAGTAGCATAAAACAATTCCATACTAATGTGGTAGCTATACAAAACGAACCCTCTCAGCTCCCTAACAATTTCTGACAGATTTGAGCCACACTAGTAAATGACTACTGTTGTGGATTAATACTGCATAGGATGGAATTGCTGAGTATAGGGACCTGAAAACTTTGGATTGAGAATCTTTAGTCTAAATAAGTAAGTTCACTTGAAATGGAAAGGAATTGAAAAGGATAAGGCCTTCTTGGAGCTCCTACAGCTCTAACTGATCAACCCCTCACTTGCAAATATAAAATTAACAAAAATATTGGGGGTGAAGGATGAAATGAAATACCCAGTGTAACCTTCAACTCCCACACAGCTATGGTCAGTTTCGGCGAATGTTCCTCTCAGCATTATGATTTTCTGAGACCCCAGATCCTACCCAGAGCAACTGGCTTTGAAACTCTTTTTACAGAATTCTATGTCTATCTTTTGTAGCGCATTTACCCCAAAATGTTCCAGTCCTTTTTTACAAATCCTTTCCAAAGACTTGTAAGCAACATGGTCACGTGGGAGCAGAAATTCCATTTCTCTAGTACTAATTTTGCATATTATTGAACAACCATGAAGCTTCAACCTGAAGAAAGAAATAATTTTTTAGCTCACATTTTCAGGGGTTTTAGTCCCTGGTAGACTAAGTTCCAGGAAGGAATAGCATGGTGGAGTGACACAGCTGATCAGGGTTGCTTAGTTGACAGCGTGATGAAAACAGAGCTCACTGAGTGACATGCCGGTGCAGCCCTAGTGCCTATCTGCAGCTGAGTCTTCTTTTGAAAGTTAAATTCAGCTGTGAATATGGGTGGATGAGTCCACCAATGGGTTTCTCTTAATCCCACCACCTGTATCACAATCTCCTAATGTGATCAAGTTCGAAGTTAACATTAAGTAGAACAATTTAATAATTTTAAACTTAGTAATCTTACTGCCTTTCTTTTCAGTAGATGTGATAGATTCTGAGTGAGATATAAGCAGAACTTCTTTAAATGGTCTTGGCTTTTCTGCTAAACAGAACTATGTAGATTGTCCAATTAATAAAGAACAGAAACTTTTTTTCTCACAGTACTGTCTGCTAGAAAGAACAAGATAAAGTACTGTAACCTGACGAGGGTAATTTTGATGGTTCTTCAAGAAAAGAACAGTGCCAACAACATCCTCATATGGCAGAAAAAGGGGAGGACAAATTATAAAGTTAACCAACTGCCACAGAATCTTTAGTTAGTTAGTTAGATAGTTGGAACAGGGCCTAGCTACATCACCCAGTCTTGTGATTCTCCTGTCTCAGCCTCCCCATCCCTGGGATTACAGGTATGTGCCATCAAGCCCAGTTCTGGGGCTAGCATGGCATGCAGTACTGGTGATCAAACTTGGGTCCTCATGCTTGCCAGGTAGGCACCTAGAACACTGAGCTGTCTCCCCAACCCCAGCTGCCACAGAATCTTTTTATAAAAGCATTAAATTCATCAGTAAGTAAAGAGCTATCATAACCTCATGACCTTATAGGCCCACATCTTAGAATCATCACACAGTCAACCAACTAAATTTAGTAGGAGACACCAATAGCAAAGGAAATTCTAGAATACAGACTTTAAATCAGCATGCTGTTGATCACTATTTTCATCTTTTGCCACTTAAAATGCATGAAGTGACATAAATATCAAAATTTATATAATGTCTTAGAAAAACACTGGAGCTAAAGTTCTATGTTGATGGAGTGAGGTAGGCACAATAAAATTTCAGATGAAAAAAATATCTTAAAGACTTTGAGAGCCATCTCACATGTCTGCACTGTCTAACCTGGGAATTATTTTACATGGGAAGTGAAGATTTATCTTACTGATACTCGTTGATGTAACAGGGTTTTTTTTTTTTTTCATATAGATGACAAAATGATGTATACCACTTGTTAAAAAGATTTTTTTATTCTGGAGAGTTGATAAAAGTAATGACTTTAGGAGCTGAAGAATATTAACTCTGTAAAAAACTTTTATATCTATTCTAGTGCTTTTATGGAATAACATATTCCTTCACAAAATGCTTAAAGAATAGAGCTATTTGCAATATTATGATTTCCTACAGTACAGTCTTTTATTTATATTCTTGTTGAACTTTTTTATTTGTGTGTGTGTAGGACTTTTTGATAGAAGTGGAATAGTTTTTATTAAAAATACAAGTGTGCCCCTTACCATTTGCAGTATTTTTCAATAAATTTATATCCATGATTAGCAATTCACTCACTCGGTATTTATTCAAAGAGAGCATTGTTTCTTTATTTTCGTGCTGTTTCCTTATTCTTAAATATCTCTTCTGGAAAGACAGCCCAGATTTCACCTTGATGAGTTATCTGTGAACATTCATCTGTTTTATTTTTAACAAAACTACCTGATCACACAAGTATATTCCCCACTGTGTCTTCAAATAAATAATCTTGACAGTCTGAATGACAAAACACTGTTGTATTCCATAGGGAAAAAAGATAAATTATTTAAGTAGAAATAAAATAACTGAAAGGAAATATACTCAATGAGTAAAAACTTTTTCCAATTAATATTTGAAGAAAAAACTTAATATTTGGTTATTAATTTCATCTTACACATATCACAGTGCTTCATTTTTGCTTTGGCATCATAGAACAGAAGGAGTAACTCAGATTCCTTGCCCATGTTCTATTTCTCATCACAAAAGAGTTAAAATCAACTCAGGTAGCCAAGAAAATAATTTTAAAATACATTTATTGTTCTTACATAATCATGTGTATGCATCTTATATTGATAATAATCTCTTAGTTTCTTCAGTTAATTTTTCTTTTCTTGCAAACTGTTGTTAAATCTTTTCAGGCTTCATCGTAAATGGCAAGAAATTTTTGGTAGTCATTATCTGTTTTTAAACTAGAAACCTGGTTAAGTACATTCTTAAAAAGGAATCAAAAAAACAAGAACTAGCCAAATAGCTCAGTGGATGAAAACACCTACAAACAGGCACACTGGTGGGGGCTCGATCCCAGGGCCTGCCATGCCGGCCTCGCCCCCTGGGAGTGCTGAGAGAGCAATTGAGGCCTGGCGAGGTGGCGTGCGCCTGTAATCCCAGCTCTTGGGAGGCTGTAAATAGGTGGATCACTACGAGTCTGATCTAGTAGTGAGACCCGCAACACCCTGTAGAACCTTCCCTAAAATACAAAAGAGGAAAAAAAAATGAAGAAGAAAAATCAAAACAACAGCCAGAGGTTAAACAACCAATAAAGTGATATCGCACGTTCACTTTCTTTAAACAAATATCATTCAAATGTCGCCAGCATGCAAGCATCATTTCACGATGAGGAATCAGTAATAAAGACACAATCATTTTTGTTCTTCAGCTGTTTGTGACACTGACTGTCCCTAGAATCTAACACTAAACTGAGTACAAATCCAAAGGGAGACATTGGCTACGCACTGCTCCTCAGAGGATAAAAGATCAGGGAGCTGCCACAGCGAATGAAATGTAAAGGAGATAAAGGGTGCAGTAAAAAGGCCAATGTAAGAGGTCCACAAATGATGGAAAATATAGTAAGAATCTTGTAAGAATAGAAAACAGAAATTGCACTGAATTCATTAGCTTGTCAAAGGCTAGTTCCTTAACATTTGACATCTATTTACAATTGCACTGCATTTATCAGAAATCCTTAAATGAAAAAATGTAGCATTGGTATTTTTTATATGAAACAAATTACTTATCTTTACACTACAACTATTTCAAATTACCAAGAAAGATAACACGCAGGTCTTCTTAGTACACTTTCCCTGATATATTTAATAAATTCAGCATTTCTTTATAAAGTGTAACTAAAATCCCATGTGATTTTAATATTCAGAGAACAAGTTGAAAGTTCAATTTCCTAGAAACATGACAATTATCACAGAAATGAGTTTAAAAAATTGTACATCAGGTAACTAGTAAAGATTTGATGCTTATAGTACACCAAGTACTAAATACATCCTGTCAAGTGCTCTGCTGAGGTTAAGCTCACCTGCACAATCCCTCCTTCCTGGCAAGTACTGGGTTGTGAGTTGGACTCCTGTTATGAAAAAAAAAAGTGCTCTACATTTTTTACCTCCATTCTGTTTTAGTCTTACTAAGCTGCTATGTGCTAATGACAGCAATTAGCCTCACTTATGACATAGCTGATGTCAGAAAATTAATCTGTGTGAAGTTACATTGCTAGAGAGTGAGAGACCTGTGTGTGAACACAGCGCTGCCACTGAAGAGCCTCACTGCACTCTAAGGGAATGAGTTAGACGTGGAGGGTGACAAACTAAGGAGCTTTATTCTGAAGGTAACTCTAGTCCCACAAGAAAGTTCACAATTCTGTAATGTTTAACTTTTCACGAAATCCAAATTAGTGAGTCTATTATTTTCAACATATTACCATATGACCAAATCAGCTATTCTAGAAAATAAAGAGAAGTGAGATGGTTGAACTGGATTGACAATGTCATGTATAAAATTGACTTTCCTATTCCAGGCGTAGAGAACACTTCAAAGTCACAAGATACTTGGGTCCCAGAATTGTGGTTCTGTGCCCAAAGAGACAAAGTTACAGCAGTGCCACATGGCAACCAGTAACAACATTCCAGATATGTAAAATTATTAAAAATAAGACATCTGAGAAAAAATTTTATAGGGGTGTGTGTGTGTGTGTGTGTGTGTGTGTGTGTGCGCAGGGTGTCCCTATATAGCTCAGACTCATAGTGACCCTCCTGTTTTGAGTCTCCCTAGTGCTGGAGTTACAGGCATGCACCACCATTCCTGGACTCCATCTCCATCTCAGCAAGCCAGAAGGGGCAGGACCTGCACAGCACGTGGTACCAGGCATCTAACCCTGGCCCCTGCATTTGCCTAAGCAGGTGCTTAGTTCACTGAGCTATCTAGCCAGCCCTGATTAGCTACATTTTAGGTTCTATGAAAGATGTGCTGAAGCCACAGACAAAGATCCCTTATCTGGAATGTGGTTCTGTACTGATAAATACACTATTAGTTGAAAATGTAATATGTTCCAATGCATTTAATGTGCCTAATTACTGAGCACTGTGGCATAGTGATCACACACTGCACAGCACTCTTAGTTTCTTTTCTGATTTTGTGTTTGACTAGAAGTTGCAACTCATCCCTCTCCAGCAGAGAGAAAGAGTGTTGTAGTGGAGATGGTGCACCTTGTAGGAGATTTTTCTGTTACTTTTGTGTCATAGCTGCAACTCCCAAAATTAAGGAAGGAAAAGGTTCACTTAGCCCACATTTAGTGGAGGTTTTGGTCCATACTCGTCTGGTTCCAAGTCAGAGTGACACATGGCACAGGGCAATAGTTCATGGTTTCAGAAAACAGCAAAGAGCAAAGGGAGGAGCAGCTGTTTTAGTGAGTGTAGCATTCACGCCAATAATCCAAGCTTTGGATCATGAATTAATCACAAATTCTAGAATCCATTCCAGTGACTGCATGACACTTGGTGGGACAATTAGACACAAACTGTCACAAAGATCAAAATTCAAATATATTTTTAGAATGGGTATCATTTTGGCGTAATTCCAAAGTTGAAAAACTAAGTTGAAATCTCCTAAATTGAAACTATAGCTTGACTTTATTGTGCTACTTTTTAAATTGTATTTTGTAAGTCATCTTAGATTGAGTAGCAAATGTTATATTTTCATAATTTAAAGACTGTGTTCTGCTGTACAACTAAATTATACAATGGAAATGTCATTTTTCAATATGAAATGGATCTATGAACATGCACTAAAATAAAATTGAAATCTACCAAAGATATAAAAATTTAAAACAGAAGCACCAAGTCTCCTGGAATAGTGAATATGTAGATATCTTAAAAACATAGGCTAGACAAAGACTTCATGATCAAAATTGAAATCACACAGCAAATAATACAAAGAATTAACAAATGGGATAACATCCTACTGAAAATCTTTTGCACAGCAAAACAACCACAGAGCTGAAAGGATATTCACAGAGTAGGAAAAAAATCTTAGCCAGTTGTCACTTAAGCAAAGGACTTCTATCTAGAACATGAAGTTTGGGAGTAAATCAGACCTCTCAAACTTAAAAACCTAATACAAAAGCAAGCATCTGAGATGAATACAAACTTTACAGAGGAAGAAGTACAAAGAGCAAGTAAGAACATGAAGAAATGTCCAAATCAATGGTCACTTATGTAAATTAAAACAATTAGAAAGAGATGACCCGGGGCTGGCGGGATCCTGAACTGAACCAGAGTGCAGGCCAGGTGAGTGAGTGAGACGACCTGGGCCCGCGGGATCCTGAACAGACCCAGAGCACAGGCCTGGCGAGTGAGTGAGAGGACCCAGGCCTGTGGATCCTCATTCGACCCAGGCTGCAGGCCCAGCAGGGAACCTTTCAGCAGAACTCCCTGCAAAGAGCTTAGAGGCAAGACCCACCCAGCTGATTCAGGAGCAGAACATCTTGCCAGAGAGACACAAAGGGTTCAACTCTAATGGCTGCTGCAGAAAGAAGTGGAGCACAGCAGCCAGATCCAAGCAATACCCACCTGGAGGA
>NW_004524725.1:4816464-4823873 GCF_000260255.1 Octodon degus | reverse complement strand
TATCAACTAAAAATCAACCAATAAGAAATTCTGAAGGAGTTGTGGGTAGAAAAGTGGCCTTCTCTACTGTTAATGAGAGTGCAGGTTAATGCAACTATTGTGGAAATCAGTGTGAAGACTCTGAAAAAAGAGTAGGGCTAAAGGTCCCATGAAGAAAAAGCAGGATTAAAATTCCCATTTGACACAATTCTGGGTATCTTCCCAGAGGAATTGAAACATCTTATCACAGTGATATATTCAGAGTCAGATTTGTAATAAGTAAATCTTAGAAACAACTCATATGCCCTGAGGAATAGATAAAGAAAATGTGTTTTTGTATATAATAGAGTGTTACCTAGCCATGAAGCAGGACAAATTTGAGACATTTTTATTTAAATTGATTCAACTTCAGACCATACTCTGAAGTGAAAAAAAGTGGGCACAGTCTAAGTACCACATTGTCTCCTTGGTGTAAGACACTGAAACAGTAAATAAAGACCAAAATATGTAATAGATATGGTGGAAAAAAAGAAATTGTACAAAAGAAAAGATTACCAAGGAGGGAGGAAAGGAGAAAGGAAGGTAATGAAAAGGTACAAGAGATAAAAAGGAGGAAATTGAAACAAAGTTTTCTAAATAGTGGGGGAAGAGGGAATCAAAGGATGGAAAGGGATTAGAAAAAGAGAAATCAAAATATATCATGTACACATAGAAATTCTCTATGATGAACATTATGTTCATGTTTATCTAAATTATACCAATAAATATGTTAAGAAGGAACATGGTAAATGTTGTTAAAGTCTCTGTAGCAAAAAAATTTGTTATATTTAGAATGCTTATTTTTTCTATTTCAAAAGCCACAGAAAATTATATATAAAATATCTATATCTATATCATCTATATCTATTACACAAGACAACCACAAAAACATGTAAAAAGGAAACACGAAAGTTGAAGAAAGAAATACTAAACTCAACTATATTTAAAATTATCATCCATAATGCATTCAAAAAATTATGCATTTATTGTTGGAAATCTTTTGAAATGTACTAACATTCATTTGTTTATTTATATTTTCATGTTATAGTTTGAGTAACAAAGGATTTTGCCTCTTTGGAGGTTTGGGGAACTGACTGGATTTGCTGGGTTCAGATCTTATGAATGATTAGTGCATTTACGACTTCAGAGCTGAACAGGTTCTGAGCAAGTGGATCCAGCTGGAGGAAAGGGGTGACTCTGAAGCATGTGTCTACTGCTCTGCCCTTCTACTCCCTGCTGCTGGCTTCCATGGTTTGAGCGGCTTTTCCACTACACTGTTTCTACACTCTTGCTTCTCCATAAGTTCAGCTTACCAACAAAACATCTGACTTTGCGAGGTAATGTATGTTTTCTATTGATCGATATTTGACTAATGTAGAAAATTGGTATTGAGAATGTGGTTGTTGCTGTGACTTTATCTGGCCGTGGCATTCACAGGCTTTGGAACTGATTTGTGAGAGGAGATCAGAGCCGCTTGCACAATAGGATTGAGAAACCCTAGAAGGCTTTTAAATAGGGCTGACAGGCAGTTCTGGTGTGAAGAAGATCAGAATCCTGTGGGGATGGCAAGAATAGTCTATGCTTACAGAAAGGAGGTCTCTAGTGCCTGCTGAACTGGAGACTATGCATTTTATATTCTGGGAATGAAGCGATCTATATTTTGTTCATCCCCTTTTTCTTTGTGCAGCGCTGAGCTTGAGAAAGAATAACATATTGACTGAGTGAAAAAAAAAATCAGAGGAGCCCAACCTTTAGTCCATGAAGCAGGCACTGCTGGTTACTTTAGGTCATGTTTAGTGAGAACCAGATGCAATAAAACAGATGGAAATATTTTAAAAACTTAAGCCTTTGCTAGAAGAGAAACATGCATAAAGTCAAGGAAATGAAAGGTGTCGCTGGACAAATTAGCTCTTTTTTAAAAGTAAAATGAGTACTTTGCACTAAGGAAAGTGCTCTAAGGACATCTCAGAAATTTGCTCTACTGCACTTGAGTCACTTGGCCTTCCCTGCTCCTTAGTAATCTGAGAAGAATTTGTACAGATCAACTCACAGGGAGATCTACTACAAGCTAGTAAGTGGTTTCAAAGTGAAATAGTTTATTGAAAAGTACAATACCATTCAGACACAAGAGAAGATGTTCCAAGAATGTGGACAATGACTGAGTTCCTTTGTTTTGGTTTATCTTCCTATCTTTCCTGTTTTAGGATGTTCCAGGCCGTACTCTTATACATTTATGATTTCTTGTTGTCCTGCTTTTAATTTTGAATTGTACATGGGTTTTTCCATCATTCATTTAATAGCATACATGAGACATGGTGCATATTAATGAGGTCTTAAGTATATGGTAATGACAATAGGTCAACCTGAGAATAACTGGGAAATTTAGAGAGTTGCCTGCTAGGTGGACACTCCCTAATTGTTTTTCGTGGTAGTTTGTTTTCATATCTCCACTTAGGAACCCTTTTCAATTGATGGAGGTTCTCTTATGCCTTGGTCAGCTTTCCATTATCAGAAAAAACAGCTGGTACTCTTCAGTGTAAACAAATCAATTATCAAGTAACATTGGGAATTTTTGTTGCAAAATGCATATTATGTTTGATAAAAAATGAAAAGGAGCAAAATAATGTGGTAGATTTCAACTTCTATCACTAACAGTAAAAGAATGCACAAGATTACCGTGTAGTAGAACTGGAACTGTAGGAGATGGGGAGATGGCTCAGTAGAATAAGCGCTTCCTTGGCAAGTGCAAGGGCCTGAGTTCAATCCCTGGTAAAAAAAAAAAAAAAAAAAAAGAACTGGAAATATATTAGAAAAATATAAAACATCTATTTATAAAACTATAACATGCAAGTAATTTCACACAAAAGTATTGTTTAGGTACAAATAAGGGCCCTCACATGTAATCAAAGTAACAAAAAAGTCAAATTATAAGAAACACTTAGGAGATGCTGAACAATCCCTATGGCAATAAATATTAAGAGAAAATATATATGGCAAAAACATTTATTTATTAGTTCTTCAAGATAGGCTGTTGGATAAGCATTACCAATTATACACAAGTTAGGGTTATAGTTTAGTCATGGAATAAGGAATCTTTTGCAGGTTTAGGCGAAATTAACACAATGTTTTACAGAATGCAGTGAAATTCACACAAAATATATAATTAATTGATTTTTAAAATTAAGTTTAATTGGTGACTTGTTATTGTTAGTACAATGACAAAAGTTCACATAAAATATAGCTTAATAAGAGCAGTCCAGAGATTCCTTGGAAATCACATATAGGTTCATGACAAAAAGAAGTAAAGCGCATATGAGAAGAAATTCATAGTGTAGCAAGCATTAAAGTATCACAAAACCCAAAGAGGAGTATGATTAATATTGACTTGTATGAAATTTACACATGGAGAAGGCAGAGGATATCCAATATTATAATAAGCAATAAAATAGATACTGTTTTAAGTAAGATGATGGAGAGTGTGGAAACAGAGTTATTGGACAGAGGATTTTTCTTTTAGCTTTTGTAGGGAGATTGAGGTTATTATGAAACTCTAAAGCAGGGTACAAACAAGAGTTTCACCACACAAATGGCTAAATATCATTAGATTTAAAGGAAGAAAATAAATAGAAAATGAAAAATGAAAATGACACAACTGAAAGAAACAGATAAGAATTAGATGATCAGAAATTATAATAGTAATTACTAAATGTGATAATTTGTTGTTGGAAAAAATAAGGCAAAGCACAAATGAAATAGATCAGTAACACCCTTAAGTTCTCACTTTCCTTTTAATTGTGTTATGCCTTTCTATTTTTATTTCTTCTTTTGAGTTCTTATGCTAGGGAGACTATACGATACTTACACATGTGAGTCTGGTTTATTTCACTTACGAATATATCTTCAAGTGGCATCCACTTAAATATAAAGGCTTTGAGTTTATCATTCTTTATAAATGAGTAACACTCCATTGTATAAAAACACTACATCTTTTTCATCCATTCCCCAAGTGACAGGCATCTTGGTTGTTTCCAAGATTCGGCTATCACAAATTGTGCTGCTATAAACACAGGCACACATATATCACTATGATATGATGTTTTCAGTTCCTCTGGGAATATTCCCCTTAGGGGGATAGCTGGTTTGAATGGTATTTCCAGTCCTAGTTTTTGAAGGCATCTCCACATTGATTTCCATAATGGTTGCATCAGTCTACACTCCCACCAGCCATGGAGAAGGGTTGCTTTTTCCCCACAGCCTCTTCAGCATTTGTTGTTAGTTGACACCTTTATGATAGTCATTCTTTCTGGAGTGAGATGGTGTCTCGTTGCTGCATCCGGAAGATGTCCAGGAGTTTGTTAGCCACCAGGAGCAAGAGAAATCTTCCAGCCTTAGTGACAGATGCTGGAGACCTTAGTAAAGAGATCAGGTAGAGGGGTCCACGGCACATTGGAGTCAAACCCGATTGACAACCTGTGGAGGGTGGCTTCCGCAACAGGTATTCACAGGAGAGATATGGAGCATGTCACGAAGACTCTGATTTCCATGTGAGGATTTGGGGCTCTGCTATAGTGACCTTGAGGGAGTCACTGAAGCTCTGGAGCAGGGAAGTGCCATGAACAGACTTCTTTTACAGAAACCACTCTCAAAGTTCTCAAGGAGGGTAGTCTGGAAATAGAGAGGAACCCATCAAGGGATGTGGATTAGTAGGACAGTGTGGCATCTGTGTGAGACACAGACAGCTGGAGATAGGTTTCTGAGAACACTGTAGTGGCAGGACCTGGCGAATAAGGAAGAGGGAGATTGAGTCTTATGGATAACTCAACAATTATGCCTCTACTTTCTGGGTTGGACAGTGTTTTAGATGCCAAGGATAAGAAAGCCAAGAGACTAAGTCGCTGTGCCCACACAGCTTGTAATCTGGTGAGAGAGAAGGGAGAAGTCCCCTAGCGTCCATGGGCTCACCGAGCTTTTGGTGGTGAGTGTTATGAAGAGAAGCAAAGCAGGAAGCATCTGATCTTGAAGCTTCTGCTTGTGGCAGGTGAAATGCTGCTTGAGATGGCCGTGGACAGGAGCCAGGAGGGCATGATGGGAGAATCACAGGAGGAGAAGACAGGCCCTGCCAGGGTGAGGAGCGTCCTTGCTGGACTTGCTGCTGAGAGCAGCTACATGAGTAAGCTGAGAAGAAACCAGCAGAACTGCCCTACCAGAGTCATGAGAAAGCACACATAAGTCTTTGTTGCTTTTAGCCATTGTGTTTTTCATAAACCAATAAAATAATTGCTTATTATCATCATTAAAAAATAGATCAGTAAAAAATATCCCTAGAAATGCATTTTATTAGAAATTGTGCTGGCTATGTATCCTTCAGCAAATCATTTAGTGCCTTTGGATCTATTTTCACATGTAGTAAATGTGGGCAGTATGCATACATGACTCATCTAAATAGCACTGGGAGATAATATATGAGAGAATAAGGGTACTATATCAACTGAAAAATATTAAAGCGCTGTTCAGTATTCTTTCTCTGAAACAGGACATTTGAAGCAAAAAAAATAGAGAAGCAGCTAGCATGTCCTATGATGTTTACTTTGCAATGATTTATTGTGCCTGTGTTAGTTAATAGGTTAAATTTGCATAGAAGAGTTACTTGTTATCTCCTTATTACTTGCACAAGTTACTGATAGTTAGCGGAGAGCATAATGTCCCATTAAAATAATTCTCAGTTGAGATATTTAATTTAAATTGCATCTACCAACTCTAAAACAAATTTTGCATGGCTGTACCCAAAGTTATGAAATAAAGGACTTTCTAATTTGGCTTTATACATTCATATAATCTGAACAGTACAGAAGTGGCCATAAAAATTGCAATAGCCCTTAGGACACACACTTGACAAGCAGCCTGTGGTAAGCAATAAAGATTCAAGGATAACAATATGAATCAGTTTTCTAAGTATGCTGCTCACAGTAAGAAAGCAATAGCATAGAACATATTTTTATTTGTACATGCAAAAATAGTTCCTGCTAATAAAAATGTCACTATATGATATTGCCAGGAATACTTCAACCTACTGCTCCTAGAGGAATTCATAACCATTTAACTAGCAGTTTTCATTCTCTGTGGAATTCAAAATGCAAATTAATTTGTTCATTTTCCTGGTTTAGAGACACACAATTTGTCCCTACTACCCTGTGAGATTCTTCCAATTTCCTTGAGTAAAGGCAAAGTACTTATTAATACTTATGTGTAAATGCCCCAAGAGTCAAGGTAAAATCACGAAGTATCATAAGGAGTCAGTGAACATTTCTCAGTCATTTGGAATTTCAAAATATCAAGATTGATTACTTTAAATATATATTTTGTTTTATAAATTATCTCAAATTATTGTTTTATTTTAATTCCTATGTTTTTTGTGGCTCTAAGAAACTGAGAAACTGAAGTTTATCATAAATCTTTTATGTAAAATGATCTCTCATACATATATCCATTAAAGAAGGTAATATTTAGGATATAGTATTTAGCATACTCGAAGAAATGTTTATAATGCAGGAAGGCAAGAACTGTTGTTTTTTTTTTCTCACAAGTTCAAAATATCTCAGAATGATACCATTTAACAAATATACACTCCCCATTAACTGTGCATCAAACACTAGACAAGACTGATCTAAATAGCAGGATCTACAAAGTATTTCCTCTACCTTGGAGGAGAAATGTGGAAGGGAACATCGCAGTAAAACACAATCAGCGCTGCAGTGCTTATGAGCCTGCGTCCAACATGGGAATGAGCAAGGGAATATGGGAGTGAACAATATGGGAATGAGAAATACCTGATCATATCTGAGCACTAGAGGACTCAGGTATTAACAGCTGTCTGCAACATTCTGCAGCAGAAACACCTTAGTGGTGTAGATATTTTTTGGAGACATTGCCAAAAATGATTGTTGACTGTTGGTGAGATCTGACAATGCATGGAAGCCACAGGCTGTATTTTTCTTTATTTGTCCAAAGGATGGAGGTGATAAGGATGGCAGGTGATTTCAAAGCATGAGTCCCTGTATAGCGTTTTAGTAACTTAGAAATAATTTTTACACCAAATGTTTCAGGAATAGATATTTAAATATTTAAGTGCAATTTCAAGGCAGTATCAAGAGATTATTCTTATACTAGTGCTACTGAGACAAGGAATCTAAAGAAGAGGGGCAAGAGAAATATAGCTTGAGAAACCTGGGGATAGGGCTGGACAAGTAGCTCAGTAGATTAAATCGCTTGCAAGCAGGCAAAAAGGCTAGGGTTTAGATCCCCTGCCTGCCATGCTGGCTCCATCCCTGGGGCACACTGAGATGGCCATTGAGACTGGGTGTGGTGGCACGCACCTGTAATCCAAGCTCTTG